>NC_044359.1:3155513-3343555 GCF_007364275.1 Archocentrus centrarchus | reverse complement strand
CACAGACTTTATATAAAATATAGACATAGCCACCATTATGTTGAATAAATTTAGAAATTTGAAGCCTCACTGTTAATGTCTATGTTGTGCTGTTGTTTCCCAGAAGATACCATATTTGGATGAGAGGGGTGGAGTTATCAACAGCACCACACGTATATACCTGATACCTGCTAATCAGTAACATCCAAATAAAATCCCAGAATTTCACCCAAACTGGAGCTTGTTTATGATAAGGGCAGCACGGTGGTGTGGTGGTTAGCACTACGGCCTCATAGCTAGAATGACATCTAGAAGGTCATGTCCACCTTGGCCCGAGCCTCTCACTGTGTGGAGTTTGCATGTTCTCCCCGTGTCTGCGTGGGTTTCCTCCCACAGTCCAGAGACATGGAATTAGTGGGGTTAGGTTAATTGGTCACTCTAAATTGCCCACAGGTGTGAATGTGAGTGTGAATGGTTGTCTGTCTCTCTGTGTTGGCCCTGCGACAGGCTGGTGACCTGTACAGGGTGTACCCTGCCTCTCACCCTATGCCAGCTGGAATAGGCTCCCCGTGACCCTGAACAGGATAAGTGGCAGAGAATGGATGGATGGAGCTCCGCCCTCTTGAAGCACAGCAGCCATTATTGGTCAGATAATTGCATTAAAAAATGCTCTAACAGCATAAACACAGTCCAGTTCAGGGACTACAGTTAGTTTAGGTGAAGCCTAGCAGAGAGCTAGCAGCTACAGCCACGTGTGTCACCATTCATCTGTCAATCAGAGAGGCCACGCCCCTAATTATCCAAACTTTATTTGAACAGGTGAGTTATAGAACCATCCTCCCCGTACAGCTGTTATAAAGGAGGAAATTATCTACAGAGACCAAAGCAGTTTCTGTATCAGTTTGTAAACATGCTTATTTAACATGGGAGTCTAGGGGGACTGACTCACTGTGCTGCCTCTGCTGGACACCAGAGGAACTGCACCTGTTGGCGCTTCAGTGTTGGTTTCAGTTTCCAACCCCGAATGTGGATGACTGACGCTGAATAACTTGAGGCCTGTTCTGAGACTTCCCACAGCACCTTGTGGCTTTCTGAACACCTGGACTGACACCTGTATTACGGCTGAGTTTCCTTCTACAGAAAATTTCCAGCTGGCTCATGTCTGTCTCCTCTGTCTCTCTTCTCATCCTCCAGCTGGACTTTGCTTTCTGGGTGCCAAACTGTCCGGTTGCCATGTTGCGTCCTCCTCCGCAGGTCAAAGGTGCAGTCACAGAGGACGACATTATGTCCTTCCTGCCAGATGTAAACACAACGTGCCGCGTCCTAATGGCGCTGAACGGACTCTCTCAGCCAGCCATCAACTTTGTGAGGCTCTGCCCACTCCTCCTGAAACACTTCACATCAGCTTTTTTTTTAAAAAAATTCTTCATTTGCCACCATTAGTCACTGTTTCACAGAATGAACCTGTGTGTCTCCCCCTGCAGATTCCTCTGTGTCACTACAAGGAGGCTATCTTCAGAGATGACGCCCACCGCAGGCTGTTGGAGGAGGTGCAGGCACAGCTCAAGGCCATCTCTGATGCCATCGCAGAGCGTAACAGCCAGCTGGAGCTCCCGTACCTGTACCTGAGCCCCGAGCGCATTGAGAACAGCGTGGCCATTTGAATAAACATCCATGACGAGCTTCACTGCACTGCTGCGCTCATTATTACAAACAGGAATAAAAATACACTTGATGCAACTAATTACTGTAAACTTTCACTTTGTTTAATTAGTTCTGATCATGTGAAAGACTAATTGTGCCAGCTTGGATACTTTTCTTCTGCATGCAGCTATTTTCTCAAACTAAATTATATTTTACCATCAGTGTCTGAACAGAGCATAACACAGATTCAAAGTTGAGCTGTTCCCGACTCTCAGCTGCGCCTGTGCACTGATTTGCAGGAGAAGGACTTGGGATGAGGCTAAAGTGTGTTGCCTTGTGAGCTCACCCAGTTGCTTCATGATTGGTGTTTCTTTTTTTCTTTTTTTTTTGTGGTCTTGTTACACACTGTAACATGTGGTCAGGCCGGGTGAAGCCAGCCGCGGAGGTGTGCCGGTGAATAGCTAAAAGAACAACGACTGGTAGTATTCCACACAAAGGTTGGTTTATTCCAAACATCTAAAATAAGGCACTGGCTTAAGCAACACACTACTGAGGAGCACACCATTCTGTGTTCATGCAGAAGTAAAAAAGTCTCTTTCCCTACAGAACCAGGAATATACATACAGAACAAAGAAGGGTAACTTACCAGTCACAATAGACAAGCGGTGCCACCATGTGGAGGTTCACAGTATTATAAGTGACAATTACAACAATTCAATCAAGGGATTTGATGTAAATTCATGTTTTTATACAGGCAAGTCTATGTTTGCATGAATGAAAATATTAGATTCACATCCTCAGAACCCATCAACTAGGTTTCTCATGAAGTCAATCAGTGCTGGAGGAGGAGCTATTGTACTACTCTTCATCCCATTGGCAGAATATTTGATTGTATTTTGGCAAGTAAAGGTAAAGGTTAATCCTGTGTTTGCCCTCGGAGCCTCTCTTCTGTTCCAGTATGAATGCCACATGCAGCCCCTCGAATATTACTGAAGTCATGACTCGCCTAGTGAGGAGGAAAAATATGAAGAGTTCAGATGCAAAAGCCCCTAAACGCCACCTGCGTCAAAAATGAGATAATGATAGTAATGGAATTCTTTCCACAGGTACTATCTACCAATCAATGATGTCGCGTCATAACCTGTTAAATACCCATCTCTGACTAGTCTAAATTATGAAAAGTCTCCAAACGCAACTTCCCATTGCCCGTAAATGCCTCCATGTCCCTAGAACCAATCAGAACGCAAGATCAGACCATGTGACTTCAAGTATTTTCAGCCATAGATCATACCTGTCACATTTTGTATTTAAAAATATGTGAAATTTTCTGCTGCTGAAAACAGAAGTTGCTATATGATGTCACTCCCTAATTTGCATTATTGATCATCTGGAGAGAGGAAAAACATCTTTGGAGAGACAAATAGTGAAGAAAAAACATCATAAATATGTTTAGAACTACAAATAAACGTTATGAAATAACTTAATAACTTTAATGCTTTGCCTAGACCCACATTACATAGATCAATTTTGTCCCGTATTGTTTAATGTTAGAATATCAAATTTAATGAAAACACTGTGGGGTGAGACTGCCAGCTACGTTCAACCCTCCTCCTTTATCTGGGCCACTGTTGCCAACTTGTAAGAAAAGTCGCTGTCGGCTGTCTCAAAGGTTGATAAACAGGCTAATGACAGAATTCAGTTTAGAGCGGTAGGAATACTTTTTCAAAATTATTATATTAAAATACGGGAAAATAATAATACGGGAGGACGACGGGACAGAGGGGTAAAATAGAGCAGTTTCCCGGCCAAAACGGGAGACTTGACAGGTGTGCCATAGACATGTTTTCAGCACTGAGGGGCCGGCTTTTGTTGGTGGTGATCAGACTGTAAACACAGCTGAAGGTGAGTCTAATCTTGTTTTGTGCAGAAAAAATGTTTGGGGATCAAACTTGTCAAACTAAAGGAAATAAAAGACGTAACGAGATTTCCGTCGGTGAACCTGCGGTAGGATGGTTACTTGCTGCCGAGCATACTCCCGGCCTGCGGGGTTCCTCTCACATGGTCTGCTCGTGGGGTACCGGACGCCACCGCATGCGGTCACACCCCCATATGTGTCTGTCCCTCAGTTGTCACGAACCCCGCGGCCTAGTATCTACTGTTCTGTTATTGTTAAGATACACGTGCTGCCATTTTGTGCCATTGTGGTTGTTTTTGTGAGTCTATGTCAAATGTTTTTATCACAGTCTGATATTTGGGCAGAGGATGGACAAAATATTATTTATTAAAAAGTAGGTAAATTACTGTATTTGCTTTTTCTTTAAAGGCACAGATTTAAAAAAAAAAAAAAGCTCTTTTAATAGAAAGGTGTTCAGGCAGGTTTAGAGGGTTTTACATCTGAAATCTCCATAACAACCATCATAAGAACATGTAAGTGCAAGACTTGCACATCACATCATTAAAACAGTATGAATTTGAAAGTAAAATTGATAAATGATAATATATTGCTCAGGATATTAGTATTATTTTCCTTTATGAGAACACCTGGCCCTCACACCGTGTGCAGAGAAAGATTCCAGCCAGTTCTGTAAGTCCAAAACATGAAAATGTACTGAAAATACAAAAACAAGTATTTTTAATGTAAAATGAGCCATTTCAGAATAATCTATATTACTGGATAATGATCACTGATGCTGTCATGTTTTTCATGTGGAATAATTTTCATAATCATTCTTTTAACTTAGTTACTTATTTCAATTGTGTGTAAGGCAGTCGCAAGTAAGAATTTCATTGCTCAGCATAACCACAGTGTTTTGTGGTGTACATGACAATAAACTTCTTGAATCTTGAATGCAGCACACTTTATTTAGCGTCTCATGGGTTTATATGAAGAAACACATCAGCAGTGCCAGGCTTTATCCTGCTTTCCTGAGTTGATGGTTCAGGATCATCATCTTTAAGCTGATGTTACCTGTGAGTTTCCTTCAGTTTGCTCAGCTAACCTGCACTGTAAACATCATGCACTGAGCCACTGCTTCGAGGAAAAGTACAAATAACCGACTGGACTGCTGACCGCTTTAAAAGCCATTTTATTTCCGGCTCTGCTGATCAGCCATCACTCACATCCATCATCACCCCATCACTGGTGTGATAACCAGGAGGAAATAAACTCAGAGCTGATCAGAAGATGCGGTGAAAGACTCAAAGGAGGAGGAGCTCTGTCGGCTCTGAGCGAAGCTGCAGCGATCAGCCCTCTGGGGAGCAGGAATGTCTGCAGAGTCATTACAGGTTGGACCCTTACATTCATTTTATTATTAACATTCTAATGAAGTTACTGATTGAATACAGATGACGGAGAAAACAACACGGAAACAAAACATTTTCTGTATTAAACTGTGACTGTCTTCATAACTTGTGATGTCCATCCATCCATTTTCTTCATGGTCCCGGGGGGGGGGGGGGGCTAGCTTATCCCAGCTGCCATAAGGCGAGAGGTGGGGTACACCCAGGACAGGTCACCAGTCTGTAACACTAACCCCACACTTACCTTAAAATAATACAGAAGTAAAAAGCTAATACTTTATTTTAGAGGTCTTTCCGGCTCATTTCCTGGAAGCTTTGCTGAACATTTGCAGTCGTTTGGCTGAAAATCTCACAGTTTGGTGCTGATTGTAAAATAATGATCTGTGCATGTAAATCTGTATCCATCATGTTACTGAGCTGCTTTTTTCAGCTGCTGGAGAAAATGCTATAAAACATTAGATACTCAGCTGTTATGACTTTTATTGTTTGCTGTATAATAAGCACCAAGGACTTCTTTTTTAAAATATCCTGTTACTTGTAGGTAAATGAGCAGTATATAAGAACAGTCCATTTATTTAAGGAAACTGTAAAGAAAGTTTCCAGGAATTGGGCCGGAAGACATGAAGTGTTTTTAAATATGATAATACATGAAATACTTCATCTGAGCGATGAACTTTCCTCCTCATGAAGGAAAAAGAGTTTTTTTTTCTGATCGATCAGCTGATCCATCACGGGGACGTTTCCTGCAGTAACATAAAGTCAAGTCTTTATCTGCACTTCTTGTTTCAAAACAAAAGCCTCTCCTCTCTCCTCTCGCCTCCTTCCTGCTTAGCTGACAGGATCCACCACCAGGACCTTGCACTCCCTCTTGGCGATCTTGTCCAGCGACAGCAATGTTTTGTCCTGCGGCGGCAGGTAGAGCGGCCGACCGACCGGAGAGCCGACGGGAGGCGTGATGGCCCGTCGCTCCATGGCGCTGCCCGTCCTGACCCAAACACACATATATGATTAAATGACATTCACGAGCTGATGTTAATCTCCACTCAGTCTAAAGTTACCTCATGATGTGCGATCGAGACGGCTGCTGGTGGGAGAAGGACTGAGATCGACCCAGACTGGCCTGGTGTCGGTCCAGCAGGTCTCGAACCGCCGGGCTGGATGGGCTGTTTTTACCTGGATGTGATGAGATGATACAATCAACCTGTAATTACCCTGTCATAGAAGCTAAACAATGCTACATCAGAAAAAACTCAGATCACAGAACTTTGCATTTGTTTGCAGTTCCTGTTTCCTGGTTACATAAAGTGCTTACGTGACAGAGGCCGAGCGTCAGGTGGAGGGTTGGACACTGATGCTGTAAACTGGAGCTTTAACTTCATATGCTGACTCAGCTGGGGGGGGGGGGGGAAAACATGACGCTTTATGTAAGAGAATGAAACGAGAAAGCACGTGTTCAAAGCTCAGCGTACCTCGTAGAGTCCTGGTTTGAGGATCTGAAAGGCGACGCTGAAGGACAGAGTGCTTCCTTTGCGACAGTGACCGAGGTTACTAAGAGGAGTGTGACAGACCACCGCAGACAGCGCTGCGTCTTCACCCTGACCTCGACCTGAGCAAGCGAGCAAATAAGATATTACTCAGTCTCAAGCAAGGCTAACAAAAAGCAGCACAAGTCTCCTAAAAGTAGTCCAATCAGACTAAATGGTTTCTGCAGATATCCAGTCACAGAGAACTGAAGCAGCTGAAGATTTGGAAGCCATAAAGCCATGATCTCAACACTACAGAGTCCCAATTCCACCCCAAACTATTCTGATATCACAGCTACAACAACAACAACTTTTTTTATAGCAGCAGATATGAATCCAAATGCACACTGACCTTCTGGAGTCCAGACGAGCCGGACAGCCAGGAAGTCCTGCAGGTTGTTGAGAAGAACATATTTGACCTTGAAATGCTCTTTCACCCTGACGGTGCTCGGACAGCTGGCCGTCATGACGAACCGTGGCCGGTCCAGGCGGATGCTGGGCAGCCTGGGGGGAGAGGATGGAGGATAGTGGGTCATTTAGAAAACCAGCAGAAAACAAACAGCAATCTTTTCCTGTTGCCTGATGGGAAAGATCTCAGTACACACTCCATAACACCTAGTGTTCACAGCAGATGTCTGCACTCCCCTACCTGTAGTGGGTATAGATACAGTTGGTGAAAGGCATCTTGGGAGTTGACCACTGCAGCACAGCTACCAGAGGAACCTCCAGCCCCTGAACACACACCGACACACACATGCTAACATTCACCATAATGAAATAAATAATGGGCACATTAATCCGTGTTTCTCCCCGATTCTGTAACCGTTACACTTCACTGCAGCGAACCATCCTCCAGAAATGATCTTAACTTTTGAACCTTAAAGGCTTGTCTTATGCATAAAAGCTACTGTATGAATATGACTTGACTGATTTATATTCAGTTTCTGTGTCAGTGAGACTGTGGGTCTGACGTTCTGTCACTGATGCTCGATGATACGTGAACATTCAGAGAGAAACGCTCACCTGAAAGTCTCATTCTGAGTGTTGAAAAAGTTCCAGTTTCTACTTTGAAAATGACTGAATTAATACACAATACAAAAGTAAAAGTGCAATAAAATCTTTTGGTGCTGTAACTGTGTCATGAGTACAGCTCACAGAAAAAAAACCTACTTTTGTAGATCGTGAGGAGAACACAAAAAGTCACCAGAGTGAATGAAAGTGCAGTGTATGAATGAACTCTAAAAACACACAGACACGTACAGACCTCATTGGAGTCGTCCTGCGGCATGTCGTTGAGGTGCAGCTGGAACAGGAAGTCGTGCTCCTCCAAAGCGCTGAGCATGCTGGGAAGCCGGTAGGCCAGGCTGTCCACCCGGCAGAAAGACGCCATGCCGACCTCACCGGACTGGTGGCTGCAGAGGAGGACACGGGATCACAAAAACACGCACACATTCACAAACACAATCTGACTGCACAGAAACTGCTTCACAACTAAAAAAGAACTAGAAACAAAAAGTAAAGGAGTATAACACAATGTAGCAACACAACATAACGGAAAATCTAAAATAACGCACGTGAAAACAATGCAATCCAATAAAATGTAACAAAGTATATAGAACATATAAAATACAGCGTAACAAACAAAAACACAACATACTAATTAAAATAAAAGCAAAGTTTTGAGTCGAGTATCATGAAACTGGAGGAACACAACTGAATTTAATGTGCAATGTAACAGAAAACACTGGAATAAACTAACTAAAGAGAACACAGATATGATAAGACACGACTATCATCAGGTTATGTGTAGGATACTGCAGTACTAGGGCAGTGCTTAGTTGTATTTTGTATCATCCACATTGAGACACAGAGCACATGACACCTCTCCAACAGCTCATTCACATCAGCTCATATCTGTGAGATGTGAAACATCTCTGTACGTACCACACGTTGTCCACCAGCAGCACGGAGCCGTCGGGCATCATGGGAAGGTAGGAGGCGTTGAGATTGGGTAAAATCCGAACATCCCGAATACTCACCTCCTCCTGAGAAGACTCGTTCAGCACTGAGAGGACAGGAAAAATGACATGAGCCAACTATTTAACCAACTTTCATTTATATATTAAAACTTCATTTTAGTCATTAACGGCTAATTAAAAACAGGTAACTGCAGCCTTAAACCAACTGAGAAAGCTATGATGTGTTCAGTCATTTAAAATGTGTGTAGGGTGAATGCTTTGGGGCATTTTGAAGGTCAGGGTTGAAGGACGTGATCCCACCCACAATAACCTTGTTGTGATAGAGTGAATGTGACCGGCACACACAGCAGTGTATCTGAGTAAGCTGGCCCTCTCTCGGTGTGCTCGCTGAGTAAGGAACAGGCCACACTGCGAGCAGCTCTATCACCTCCTCAGATGCTTCTTATTACACACAACATTTGGTTTCAGCTGCTGGTAATTTTAGTGGGTATTAAAATAGGAGATGCCACTTCAGGCACAGTGAAACCCTCAAACTCAGAGGTGTGAGTCCACATTTAGGGTTTCTGATGTGAATCTCATCATCACAGTGACTGAGGAAGAGCGGTCGGTACCTTTTAAGACAGCGAGGTGTTTTCCAGAAACAGTCATCTGCTTACAGCGGACGGTTGGAGGCGGCAGGACGGTCAGGGTGGTGCTCACTGTGGATTAGAAGGTTTATTAAACTACTCACTGATTTCAGTTCGTATTCAAATCTTCAGCTACGGCTGTTGCAGTTACTGGTTAATCTGGTTAATCAGCGCCTCCCAGAGGACAAAGTGACATCTTCCAAACCATAAAAAGCAGTTCATCAGTATAAAGGCCCAGGTTTGGAGAGGAGGCTGTGCATTCATCAGCTGCCCAATGACACCACAGAACCTCATCACCAAGCAGCAGGAGGTCATGCTGGTGTTTTCATTAAGCCTTCATGGTTCATGTGTTTGGAGAAGCAGTCAGGCTTCCAGCCAGCACTGCGCCTGCTGCTCATTTTCACATAATTCACGTGAATGCAGCTCTAATTAGTGGCCACAAAATAAGGTCCGCACAGGGATAAAAGTGTGAGTGTGTGTACCCTGAGCCTTGAATGTGTTCAGGTCGTGTCTGAAAGTGTGTGTCGGCTCTCGCTGCTGCAGGACGCTCAGGTAGCCGAGTTCCTGCACCTCCACTTTCTCCGCCTCCTTCTTCCACACGGTGACCATCACCTGAACACACGCACAATAAAGGAGCTACAGTGGGTTCACAAAGAGTTCACTGTTGTGATGGCCTGCTTTCACACAATACCACTGACATCTACAGCCAAGATGAGACAGACGGGTGTTCATCCTGACCTTGACTTTCAGGGTGCTGACGGGGAGTTTGTCCAGAGAGACCGTGAGGGGGAAGATCACTTCATCTGTGAGAACCACCGGCTCATCAAGAGGAGACTGAGAAGGAGGAACAAACACACTGAGGACAGAACATCGTGAACTGATTTGATAATGGAAAACTGGAGCCTCTGGGGACCAGAATGTCTGTAAAATGTAATATTAATCCATCAATACCTGCTGAGACATTTCAGTCCAGAGCAAAAAGACTAACACAGTCATCCTGAAGGCCTCTAAAACAGATGCACGTCAGATACCTGAACAGGTGCCCTGCGAAACTCCCTCAGTGCCGTCCCGGATGAGTTGTGGATGAGGAGAGGTTTGCAGTCCCTGAAGCTCCGACACCGAGAGTCCACCCTGCTGCCGAGCGCCGCGATGGCGGCCTCGGCCGCTGCGATGTAGTCCTCTTCGCCGTCCTCGTTACCCTCGTCCCCGCTGCTGTGGTAGTCATGGTGATGCTGATGGTGGTTTCCTCTGTGACGACTGCTCTCACCTGGACTCACGCTGGCCACCGCACACAGAGACCCAGCCAGCTCCCTCCACGCCCGGCTGCTGGCTGATTCCGTCCCAAAACCTGCTGCAGTGCTATCAGCGCCCCCTGCTGGAAAACAGACATCATGTGCAGATTCTTTCCACAACTGAAAAAAAAAAATGCCACCCAAAAGTCAAAATTTCAGTTGGAGTTTCAGTCAAAATTTGGACTTACTGACTCAAACTTCTGAGAAAATAACTAGAAATTAACACAGAAACTTAAAATTTAGAGATAATTACTTAAATTTTTGACTTACAGATGGTGAAAAGTTTTTTTTTTTGAGTGGCAGAAACAAGCTTCCATACTCTCACTGTTTGCAACCTTTGTGGATCTGATATTTAGCCTCGTTTCACATCTGTTTTTCCATGTTGCTGTCAGGTTGGGCCGGTATTCACAGGCGTTCGCCGTGGTTGGAGCAAATATTTTGCACTTTGTGATTTGATCCCTACAGTTTGGTGCTCTGGCTGTGGTCTGGTCCTGTATTATTTGGTATTTTAGTGTGCGTTTAGTCCTACAGCATCTCATGTTTGTGGCATCATAGCTACAGGTTTTTGAGTCAAGTTTGGTCCTATGAGACGCCATATTTGATCCCATTTGATCCCCACATTGTTTTAGTACTTGTTTCTCCAATTCAGTCATCAGCGTTTGAGCTCTACTTCGATCCACCATCATTACTGGAATTTTGCCGCTAGTTTGGTCTCATATTTCCAGTTTATGTGATTTCCTCTACATTCACTGGATTTTTAGGTCTTGTGTGAGCCATTATTCACCTGAGTTTTAGCTGAGTTTGGGCTTGAATAGTTTTTGCAATTTCAGCCCTAGTTTGCTCAGAAATGACCACAAGTTTCTGTATTCTCTGATATGTCAGCCCAGGTCTGATATTATCTCCTGTGTAGCCTGATCCTCTCAGGTGTTTAATCCTGGCTCGCTCCCATATTCTGTGTCATTTAGTTGGAGTTTGTGTGCATATCACATTAGTACAAAGAAAATTTAACCTTGGTTTGTGTATCTTATCCATCCATTGGTCTGTGGAGCCTATCCCAGCCTGTCATAGGGCAAGCGGCAGGGTACACCTGTACAGGTTGTTCTGTAGCCTAACCCCACCTACCTTAAAATAATACAGAAGTGAAAAGCTAATACTGACATACTGATTTTGACCTAACAGTCAGGTGGAGGGAAGGTGGGGCAGATATCCTGATGGTAAATGCATCTGTCAGCAGAGGAGTTTCTGTTGTGTTTATGTTGCTTCATGCGCAGCAGTGTGACTGCTGGAGCTTTGGCTTTGCTTTATTCCTGCTTTAAATATTTATAAATCATTATTAATGTGAGTAATGCATCATCAGAGGTTTTGTAATAAGCATTTAAATATTTATAAAGCATTGTATGGCAGTAACACTCCATAGTGATGATGTGGTGTGTATATCTTCAGACTTCCTGCCGAATTCGTGTCCCACCTCTTTCCGGATCTTGGTGGCGCTCTAACCTGCGCACTGATCTGTAAATATTTGTATATTACAGAGACGTGTCAGTGATGTGTCGGTTTATCTTTCTGTCCTCCTCCCTTTCATCTACGAGCCCTCCCGGTAACACCCCCCTCACGTACCGGGGCCGTGCTCGGTCGGCGTCGCCCCAGCGTCTCTGCAGCGCAGCACCAGGAGGAAGCGGACGGTCTCCCCCAGGTAGAGATGACTCCTACGGGGCAGGGTGCGGTACCGGGCCGGGTCGGAGAGATCCGTGATGGGCACCGCCGGGAAATACATGAAATACTCGCACTGTGACTCCATCATCTGCACCATGGCGACGACCGGAGGAGGCTGAGCAGCAGCAGCAGGACCACAGTCAAGATGCTCGAACAATGAAACACACGCTTCCTGCTACGACTTTCAGAATAAAAGCACGGACCCCGGCCAAGTGGAAAAATTAGACCATTGCGCCCCTTAGTGGACATTTCAGTGTACTACGAGACTGCGTTTCTGTCCTCATTACTAAAATCAACCCAAGTGCAGCTTATACAGAGGAACAGGTATCAAAATACAGCAAAGAAAAAATAAAATGTAAATTAAAAGCTGCTTCTTGGTTTGATTGAACTGTTTGTAAGAATTATGTGATGGGCTTCATGCAGGGATTTGGCCAGTTTACATGATTTATATCACAGAAGTGCATCCCTGCACCTTTAATGTCACACTGAGTAAAATAAATAAGCAGCCACTTAGAGCATTTCAAGCAGTCTAGTTGACTCTGTTGAGTCTTTTATAAAAACAGTTAAAAACCTTTCTGTTTAACCAGGCTTTTTTGTTGTTGTTCTTTTCTTTTTAATATCGTAATGTCAATGTTTTTAACATGGTGTGTTATCTGTTTTTTGATTTTGTGTTTTAATTGTTGTACAGCACTTTGTGACTTTTTGTCTGTGAAAAGCACTGTAAGAGCGTAAGAGTAAGTTTTCGATTACTCTTTATGATTCATAAAAGATTTCCGTGCTTATCCTGCTAGACCGCTAGATTCAAGATGGCTCAAACCTACTTGGTGTGGCTCACACTGTGTGTCTGCTTGCTTGTTGTGTGTTTGAGAGTGGAAAATGTGCTCTATTCAATCAAATATCGGTTGGGCTTATTGCAGATTTGTGAGAAAATGCCAGATTTGAAACCAGAACTGTTATATTCCTCTAAGGACTTTGTTGCTGATGAGCAGGATGGTGCTGCAGTGTCCCGCAACATGCACGAGATCCAGGAGAGAAGGGAGAAGCTTTCTGGTATGTCAGGGCGGGGGTGCCATCGCACACCACTACTCTCTATGATAATCTCTATGCTCTGTCTTTGGAAGTGTGTGTTCCATCGAAGTCTGTAATGGTTTACAGTAACAACAAACCATGGTTTCACCGTGACATTAAAACACTGTGGAGGGAGAAAGATGCAGCTTTTAAATCTGGAAATAAAGATCTTTATAGGTCTGCTAACTACAAATTTAGGACGGCACTAAAGGAAGCCAAGAAAGATTATAAAGAGAAGCTAGAAAACAAGCTCAACTCTGGAAACAGCAGAGTGATATGGCAGGGCTTCCAGTCGATGATTAATTATAAGACACAGCATTTTTCCTTGGACATTGATCCTTATCTGCCTGATGAATTGAACCACTTTTATTGCAGATTTGAAAACAGAAACAACTTCCAACCTTTCATTGTTAATGACTCTAAGCCTACTGCTACCCATTTTTCATCAGAGAGCATGAGGTAAGGTCCTTATTGTGTAAGCAAAATAGCAGAAAGGCAGCTGGTTCTGATCATATATCATCTGCTTGCCTCAAATACTTTGCATATGAACTGGCCCCAATTTTAACTGATATTTTTAACTGCTGCCTGGCTCAAAGAAAGCTCCAGTATGTTTTAAATCAGCTGTGATTGTGCCTGTGCCTAAGAAATCTAACCCGAGCTGTCTGGATGACTATACACCTGTAGCATTAACATCAGCTATCATGAAAATATTAAATACTATAGTTCCTTTGGTCATTTTAGTTTCTGTTTGTGCTTTATGTGATTTGTTTCATTTTAACCCCTGTAAAGTGTCCTCAGGTGTCATGAAAGACTCTTACAAATAAAATGTATTATTATTATTATTTTGTTTAAGTCCTTTATATTAGAGTTGAACACTTACTGTGTCAGTGGGTATTAGACTTGTTAACAGATATGGTTCAGGTAGTCAAATGCAAAAAATGCATAAAAACCCCTAAATCAGCACGGGGACCCCTCATGGGTGTGTCTTGTCCCCACTCCTGTTCTCACAGTATATGAATGACTTTACTTCACACCGTCAGTTAAATTGTTCAAATTCGCAGATGACCCTACTTTAGTGGGTTTAATCACAAAAGAGGATGAATCAATTACAGGACTCAAATCTCGTCTCTGGTGGACTGGTGCAGCACAAACAACCTGGAACTTAATGTTTCAAAGACAAAGTAAGTTATTGTGGATTTTTGCGGCAAACACAAAGACCACCTTCTCTTAGCCATCAACAACACAGAGGCGCAGAGAGTGGACAGCTACAAATCTCTAGGTGTTAACATCTCATCCTTCTTGAAATGGAAGGACAACAGAAGATCTGTTTTAAAGAAAGCCAATCAGAGACTGTTCTTTTTGAAAAGGTTAAAAAAGTGTGGCGTGTCCAGCATGGGCTTGCTACAGTTTTATCGAGGAGCTGTGGAGAGCATCCTTACTTTTTAATATAGTCACTGGTTTTGGGAGTGTGTTTGCAGAGGAGGAGAGGCAGCTGAACATGGTGGTGCGTGCTGCATCTGAAATTGCTGAGTGTGAAGTCCCAGTTATTGCTGACATTTATAAGAACAGGTTGCACAAGAACAGCCTGTTGATCTTAAAGGACCCTTCCCACCCAGCTAACTGCCTTTTTAGCCTTTTTAGTCACAGAAAAGAAGCATCAACACAAAAACGACTCCGAAACAGTACACACCCACAGGCTGTCTGACTCCTCAACAGCTTGCAAATATTTTAAGCAAAACAACTTGAACTTTTTTATATGCAATAATTATAGATGATTCATTTTTCTCACTTTGATGCTGCTAGTCCCTTTACAGGAGTTTTAGTATTACTATTTTAGTAATTATTCTGTTTTATGGTCTGAATTTTTATTTATTCTATGTATTCTGTTGTTGTTATTAAGGTATTTATTAGTGCTATTGTATCATACTGAGTGAATGTTTCTTATCAGTGCATGAGACCTAACTGAAAACAAATTCCTTTCAATAGTGTCAACATGACAATAAAGTATTGAACCTTGAATGTAGACCTCAGTGCAGCTTTTGATAATGTTGTCTGTAATGTTTTATTACTGACATTAGAGTGTGCCATAGGTCTTAAAGGTACTGTGCTGTAGTGGTTTGAATCATATATATCCCCTTTCCCTTAGGCAGTATTATTAGAAAGCACTGCATACATTTTCATTGTTATGCAGATGATACCCAGCTTTTTCTATCTATCTATCCATAACACTGTGAGAAACCTTGGAGTCCAGGATATGTCCTTTAATGCACATATTAAGCAAATATGTAGGGCTGCTTTCTTGCATTTGCACAATATTTCTAAAATTAGAAATATTGTGAATGGCCTTAAACTCACTTTACTAATCAATATGTATTCATAAAATATTCAAGTTGTCATTTTGCTCACTGTAAGTGTGAATGATGTTTGCATACAACCATAGTTTTCTCTGGGCCCCTCCCCAATCAGACCAGGAGCGACATGTTTAGCCGCATGTTCTCCTTGAATCGCTGGCTGTCTGAGTGGTGTCCAAAAAACGACGTGGGCTTCATAGATAATTGGCAAAGTTTCTGGGGAAAACCTGGTCTTGTTAGGAGAGACGGCATCCTCCCACTTTGGATGGAGCAGCTCTCATTTCTAGAAATCTGCCCAAATTTATTAACCAATCAAAACGTGACTACCCAGGGTTGAGACCAGGACGCAGAGTTAGTCTTACTGTAGCTTCTCTCCTCCTGCCATCCCCACAAAACCCCATCCCCATAGAGACGGTGAGAACAAACCAAAAACCAGCAAAAAACAACTTAAGCATAAAGATTCACAAAGAAAGATCAATATAGCTTCCTTAAGAGCACCAAAGAGTAAAACAGTTAAATGTGGATTATTAAACATTAGGTCTCTCTCTTCCAAGTCCATGTTAGTAAATGACTTAATAATTGATCAACATATAGATTTATTCTGCCTTACAGAAACCTGGTTACAGCAGGATGAATATGTTAGTTTAAATGAATCAACACAGTCACAGTAACTGTCAGAATGCTCGAAGCACAGGTCGAGGAGGAGGATTAGCTGCAATCTTCAATTCCAGCTTATTAATTAATCAAAGACCACTCCTTTTTGAAATCAAAGATTTCAAAAAGGAGTGGTCAGCATATTTAGAAAATAATGATCTTCCGGAAATATCACCATGTGTTCTTTGGGAAGCAGGAAAGGCAGTAATGCGGGGCAAAATAATATCTTACTGCTCGCATATGAAAAATAAAGAAAAAACACTTGTGTTAGAATTAGAACAGAAAATTAAATCTTTAGAAACTGCCTATGCTGCTTCACCACAAGAACATATAATTAACAACCTGAGGAAACTGAAACTGGAGCTAAATGAAATAACTGATAAAAGGATACAATTTATGTTGCAGAGGCTGCGTTTGGAAAACTTCGAGCATGGAAACAAATCTGGAAAATTCCTGGCCAACCAATTAAAACTAAATAAAGAAAAAACAGCTATTTATTCTACTAAAGATTCAACTGGTAACATTACTCATGACCCACAACAAATAAATAACTCTTTTAAAGACTTTTATGAAGCTTTATACTCACCACAGATTAACCCATCTGATACTGAAATGGAAGAATTTCTTAACAATATAATTCTACCAAAACTAGATGACGATCAAGCTGCAGCTCTGGATTTACCTCTTTCATTATCTGAACTTAGTGAAGCAGTACAGCACCTCCCAAATAATAAAGCCCCAGGTCCAGATGGTTTTCCAGCCGAGTTTTATAAAGAATTTTGGTCTGAGCTAGCTCCCATTTTTTTCAGAATGGTAACTCAGATTCAGAATGACCACATCTTATCTCCAACCCTAAACTCTGCTAACATTAGCCTGCTTCTTAAACCAGGCAAAGACCCCACACTCCCATCCAGCTACAGGCCAATCTCTCTCATTAATGTAGATCTTAAAATAATTTGCAAAGCCCTTGCCAAAAGATTAGAAAGTATTACTCCATTTATTGTACATCCAGATCAAACAGGTTTTATCAAGGGTCGGCACTCAGCCAATAATACACGTCGACTGATAAATATAATAGACTATTGTTCTATTAACAAATTAGAGACGCCAGTCATGTCTTTAGATGCAGAAAAGGCATTTGATCGGGTAAATTGGAAATTCTTACTAGCAGTTCTACAAAAATTTGGATTCGGTTCATCCTTTATAAACTGGATCAGAACACTACACAGCTCTCCGAATGCGCGTGTTAGGACAAATGATCTCATTTCCCAAAGCTTCAGTCTGCAGAGGGGCACTAGGCAGGGCTGCCCACTCTCTCCCTCTCTTTTTGTAATTTTCATTGAGCCGCTAGCAGCAGCAATCCGTCAAAATGCAAATATTAAAGGGATTCAAACTGAAAATATGAACCATAAAATTAGCCTTTATGCTGATGATGTATTACTTTTCCTTGGGAATTCACAAGCTTCTCTCTTGAAGACTATCACACTGATAGATAAGTTCTCATCTATATCCGATTACTCTATCAATTGGAGTAAATCAACAGTTTTGCCTCTGAATTGTAATTTCCATAGAACCCCTAGGGCCCCACTAAAGTCAGGAAATATTAGATATTTAGGCATAAATTTTTCCGCCAAGCTCTCAGACTTGGTAAGATTAAATCATATCCCCTTATTAAAAACAATAGAGGATGATCTCACACGTTGGAATAGTTTACCTATATCACTCATGGGGAGAGTTGCTGCCATTAAAATGATGGTCTTACCAAAAATTAATTATCTATTTTCACTGATCCCTAATAAACCTTCTATTCCTTGGTTCAAGTCACTAGATTCAAACATCACAAAATTTTTATGGAAAAACAAACCATCAAGAATAAGCTTAAAAACTTTACAAAAGCCAAAACAAAGTGGAGGTCTGGAATTACCAAACTTTTATTACTATTTCTTAAGCAATAGGTTGCAGTATATTTCAAAGTGGATCAAATCCAATTCATTAGACAACCCATGGCTGGATCTAGAACAGGAGTTTTGTGGAAAAATAAAAATCTCGAATCTACCTTTCATTAGCCCTAGTATTAAACATCATAATTGCTATAAAAGCCTTAGTATAAATACTTCTCTGACAGCTTGGTGGGAATTTTTGAAAATAACTAAATCTTCACTTATCCCCTGTAAGCTAACACCGATTTGGAACAATCCAGATATTTGTCAGAAAAAGAAAATGCTGAATTTTCCGTTATGGCGTGATAAGAGTGTAAATAATTTAGAACATATTATCCAAGATGGAAACCTTATTACATTCCAAGAACTTATGTCAAAATATAGAATTGGCAACGGTAGATTTCTGGAATATCAACAACTTAAGTCCATTTTACAGTGAAGATTAACCCTTAATCAGTTGAATCTAGAAATACCTACATGGGTAACAGAATTTCTTAACCTCTATACCCCAAAATTGTTGTCAAAATTGTATAAATTATTACTGAAAACTGATGATTCAGTTTCCCTCCCAATTGCAAAATGGGAGCGTGATCTTTCTGTTAACCTAGATCAAAATTTATGGACAGAAATATGTTTAAATATCTTCAAAATGACTAAAAGACCCCAAGTACAACTTTTACAATATAAAATTCTCCATAGAACACACTATACTGGACAAAGGATGTTCCAAATGGGCCTTACACATTCAAACATATGCACCCACTGTACAAGCAATTCAGAGGAGAATTATCTACATGCTCTGTGGTCTTGTGTACCTGTTCAGAGATTTTGGCAAAGGATATGTAAAGACCTATCCACATGGTTTAGCTGTCGCGTTCCAACTTCCCCCAGACTATGCATCTTAGGTGACATCAGTGAATTAGTGATGGAGTCAAATATGTCACACATAGTTCTCACCGCCTTGTGCATCGCTAAGAAAACTATCCTTATGAATTGGAAGTCAAAAAATAAACTATGTATTACTCAGTACAGAAATTTATTAATAGATTATGTTAGTTTAGAGAGAATGTCTGCTTCATCTAAAGATCAATTGGAGGAATTTGACTCTCTTTGGTTCCCACTGATCAGCTCCATTACTTAGTGGGGGTGGTTGGCTGTTGGTTCTGCCCCTGAGGTGCTTTGTAGGCGGTCGGGTGGGAGCTGTGGGGGCCTGTGTAGCTGGTAGCCTCCTGAGACTGGAGTCCTGGGGCGACCTTCTGGTGATGTCTGTGTGCCTGTTCTAGTTGATGGTGGTGGGGGCTTGGATGGTGCTGCCTTGCGGTCCTGGGGTGTGGTCCGGGGTGTTTGGGGTGATGGGTGCCGGCCCCCGGTCGGTTGGCTGGTCTTCCCTGGGTGGCTTGGGGGCTGGGCCCTGGGGCCCCGGACCTGGGGCCGTGCCGGCTTCCGGTGGGTCCCCCCTGGCGCTGGGGGGTCTCTGCTGTCCCGGGCGCGCCACCGGGTGGGGTGGGTTGACCTAACCTGCGTTGGGACGTCCGGTCTGCGCTTTTGGGGCCCTGGGGTGCCTGCGCTGCCGGGGGGTGGGGTGGGGGGTGGGGACGGCGGTGGGGTGGTTGGTGGGGACGGGGCACCGTATTTCCAACTCAGGCCAGCATGTCCTGTCGCTTGTTTGTGTCTATTGTTGAGTGAATGGGCGTCTAGTGAGAGTGGGCTACCCTCTATGATGGGGGCGGTGGCACCAGTCTCAGGTGCTGCAGTGCTCTGGGATGCTGTCACCATGGCCCCCCCCACCCACACACACACACACACACACACGTAGGGTGTAGGGTTGAGAGGCTGCGTGCAGAGTCACGCGGCCACTTGCATCTCCTTTTTAATTGCACTATAGACATTATAATTCACAACACATGCACACATACTACACGATACATATAGGACCTTTGGGGCAGGCATGTTACACAGAGGTTGATGAGGGGCGGCCACTGAGGTGGCCCCATTCAGATCCTCATTTCTGTCTATCCCCAAATTTTATTTGCATTTTAGACATGGAGGGTTTTTGGGGGGGCAGTGTGGGCGAGCACTGACGTCCAGCAGTTGGTGCTTGTGGCACAACTGCCCCCTCAATTTTAACTGCACCCTATACACCTCATTCATTCACAACATAAACACATACACTTATAAGTTGGGCGGGGGGAGGGGGGGTGGGCCATCTCACACCCCGATTTCTTATGCCTCGCCCGGGGTCGGGGTCGGGTGGTTCCTTGGGGACCGGGCTGGCGGCATCTTGGGGTCACTGTTGGCCCTGGGGTGGTTTCCGCTCCCATCTTCAGAGAGTGGGTAGCTATGGATGAATGTGTGTCTTTGTATTTGTCACAGTCTTCGTGAGTATGGGTGGGCGAGTGAATATGGTGTATCTATGTTTATATGTGTGTGGGAGAGTGTGTTTGTGCATGAATGTGTACATGGGTGTGCTTGCCGGTGTGCGTGTGGTTGTATGTTTGGCTGGACCTGGATCTGGGCCGGTGGCTTGCCTCCTGACCGCTCCTTGCTGGTTGCCTCACCCCCCCTGCCCCCCTGGGGTGTGGGTACCTCCTGGTTCCTGGGTGGGGCCGGATGTTCTGATGTGGGTGGTGACCTGCTCCCCTGGGGGCTGCGGCGCGGGGCTGCATTGGCTTCTTCGGCGTGGGGGGGGGGCCCTGTGGGGGCTCGGGCGGACCAATATATCTTTATTAGTTGGCTATGTACCACAGGCCTTCAAGGTGGCTGTAATTAAACCTCTACTTAAAAAGCCATCACTGACCCAGCTGTCTTAGCTAATTATAGGCCAATCTCCAACCTTCCTTTTCTCTCAAAGATTCTTGAAAGAGTAGTTGTAAAACAGCTAACTGATCATCTGCAGAGGAACGGTTTATTTGAAGAGTTTCAGTCAGGTTTCAGAATTCATCACAGTACAGAAACAGCATTAGTGAAGGTTACAAATGATCTTCTTACAGCCTCTGACAGTGGACTCATCTCTGTTCTTGTCCTGTTAGACCTCAGTGCAGCTTTTGATACTGTTGACCATAACATTTTATTACAGAGATTAGAGCTTGCTATAGGTATTAAAGGTACTGCACTGAAGTGGTTTGAATCATATTTATCTCATAGACTCCAATTTGTTCATGTAAATGGGGAGTCTTCTTCACACACTAAGGTTAATTATGGAGTTCCACAGGGTTCTGTGCTAGGACCACATTTATTGACACTATACATGCTTCCCTTAGGCAGTATTATTAGAAAGCATTGCATCACGTTTCATTGATATGTAGATGATACCCAACTTTATCTATCCATTAAGCCAGATGACACACATCAATTAGATAAACTGCAGGAATGTCTTAAAGACATTAAGGCCTGGATGACCTCTAATTTCCTGCTTCTAAATTCAGATAAAGCTGAAATTCTTGTTCTCGGCCCCACAAATCTTAGAAACATGGTGTCAAACCAGATACTTACTCTGGATGGCATTACTTTGGCCTCCAGTAACACTGTGAGAAATCTTGGAGTCATTTTTGACCAGGATTTGTCCTTCAATGCACATATTAAACAAATATACAGGACCGCTTTTTGCAATTGTGCAATATTTCTAAAATTAGAAACATCCTTTCTCAGAGTGATGCTGAAAAGCTAATTCATACATTTATTACTTCTAGGCTGGACTATTGTAATTCATTATTATCAGGCTGTCCTAAAAGCTCCCTGAAAAGCCTTCAGCTGATTCAAAATGCTGCAGTTAGAGAATATTTCTCCCATATTGGCTTCTCTTCATTGGCTCCCTCTTAAATCAAGAACAGAATTTAAAATTCTTCTTCTCACCTACAAGGTCTTGAATAGTCAGGCCCCATCTTACTTTAAAGACCTCATAGTACCTTATCACCTCAATCGCTGTCAAACTGCTGGCTTACTTGTGGTTCCTAGGATAATTAAGAGTAGAATGGGAGGCAGAGCCTTCAGCTTTCAGGCCCCTCTTCTGTGGAACCAGCTCCCAGTTTTGAGCTGGTTCCTCTCTATTTTTAAGATTAGGCTTAAAACTTTTTGATAAAGCTTATAGTTAGGGCTGGATCAGGCGATCTTGAACCCTCCATTTGTTATGTTGCAATAGGCCTAGGCTGCTGGGGATTTCCCATGATGCATTGAGTGTTTCTTTTCATTTTGTTTATACTTCCCTCTACCTTTAATCATTAGTTATTATTAATCTCTGTCTCTTCCACGGTGTGTCTTTGGTCCTGTCTTTCAACCCTCAGCCCAACCGGTCACAGCAGATGACTGCCCCTCCCTGAGCCTGGTTCTGCTGGAGGTTTCTTCCTGTTAAAAAGGAGTTGGTCATTCACAGTGTCTCCAAGTGGTCATAGGTGGTCGTTTTGATGGTTTTATCTTTAATTATTGTAGGGTCTTTACTTTTCAATATAAAGCACCACCTAACAAACATTTATTTAAAATTCTTAAAGGTGCAAAGTATTAAAAGTAGAAATATTAGTTCCTTAACCTGCAAATTGTTTTACTTTTTCCAAATTTGCCTTCATATTAAATTCTAACAGGAAATATGTGCACCTTTAGGAACTCATGGTTTTGCTGTGTAGTGTCACCATTATTACAAAGGTGATGCTCATTATAAGGGTGCTGCTGTTGTTGTTGTGAAACCTTAAAATGGTTTACAATTTTCATTCATGAAGCTTTATTGGGTGAGGTGTTCCGGGCATATCCCACTGGGAGGAGGCCCCGTGATAGACCCAGGACACGCTGGAGAAATTATATTTCTCGGCTGGCCTGAGAATGCCTTGGGGTCCCTCCGGATGAGCTGGAGGCGGTGGCTGGGGAGAGGGAAACCTGGGCTTCTCTGCTTAGGCTCCTGCCCCCGCAAACCGGCCTCAGATAAGCAGAAGAGAATGGATGGATGGAAGCTTTATATGTCTAATACAATGTGTGTAATTGATTCAGAATAAGGTTAAACCAATTAGCAGAAATTTCACTCGAGAGTATTATTGTTATAAAATCTTTTATTTATATAGTTTTTCTCAAATCTGGAAAGCTGTTTTTCAGAAGAGACCTTTACAAAATAAAAGGATTGACGGACACATTATACACATATACAATTTAAAAAGGCATCTGCAGGAGTATTTGCAGATAAATAAAGAATGTACAAATTCTTTCTTTTTTAACACATAAGTGGGCATAAAGTCTCTGCACTTTTCTCCTGTGCTTATACGTCAGTTTGAAGAAATGTCAAACAGTCAACTGAACCCCAGGAAAAAAAAAACAAAAAACTAAAACTAAAACTAAACTAAAAACAAACAAATCTGACAAGTAAAACTCAATTTGATCAGGAATTCCTATTTCATTTGTAAAGCAGATTTCAGGCCTGATTCCTTGTGTGCTACCTGACAGTTATACATTTAGAGCTTTAGAACACCCCAATCCACACCTCCAACACAATAATTAAATTTGCTGACGATACCACCATTGTTGGCCTAATTACAGATGGTGATGAATGTGCCTACAGGGACGAGGTGAAATGTCTGGGTGAATGGTGTAAAGTCAGTGACATAGTACTTAACACCTCCAAGACAAAAGAGATCATTGTGGACTTCAGGAGAACAAAGAGGTCAGATCACATCTCCGGAGAACTAGTGGAACGTGTGGAGAGTGTGAAATTCCTTGGGGTCCACATATCCAACAATCTAAAATGGACACAGAACACCTCGTACCTGATCATGAGAGCACATCAAAGACTGTATTTTCTGAGGAAGTTAAAACAAGCTCAGCTTCCTCAAAAACTCCTGGTGAACTTTTACCGCAGCACCATCGAGAGCGTCCTCACCAACTGCATGACTATGTGGTACTCCAGCTGCACAGCCTCAGAGAGGAAGGACCTACGTAGGGTGGTCAGAGCGGCAGAACGTATCATCGGGACTGAACTCCCCAACCTGGACAGTGTATATAACAGCCGTCTGCAGAACAAGGCTGACATCATCAGGAAGGATGCAACACACCCTGGGAACTATCTGTTTTCTCTGTTACCATCTGGGAGGCGCTATAGAGCTATTCGTGCTCACACGAACAGACTGAGAAACAGCTTCTTCCCTAGAGCTGTGGCCTCCATCACCCCTCTCAACACCTAATAGACTGTAAACTTGGACATTGCGTATTTGCACATCTTCATACAACCATTTCACCCATAATTTATGTTATTATTTATCTTGCAATCCATACTTTTAAAATTGTACTGGTTTTATTGTGTAAATATCCATATGCTTATGTAAATACTTTTGCTTATTTTTTTATCTTTTGAGGGGTGTCAAACTAAATTTCGTTGTATGCAAGTATAATGACAAAAAAGGTTCTTCTTCAACTTACGTAGAACTGCTGGTGAAATTCTGGAGTGCTAATGAATTTATCAGTGTAGTTGTTTTCATTATTTACAGTGATTTGAATTAAATATGATCACAAAAAGATATTCAAGCAAACTCATGAACAGTGATGCACAAGAAGCCTACTGCAATGCTCCAAACACACTAAATTATAATGAGACTGTTTGAACAATGACTTGCACTCTGAAGACTGTAAAATATTACTCAGATAAAACAATTAGAACCTTGACTCACATTAAAGTATGAACAATTATTAAAATCCATTTTGGATAATCTGTTCTGTCCACAACAAAAAAAATGCGTGAGCAGAGGATGAATTCAGAAATGTTATAAAGACCTTTTGTAAATTAAAATTATGACAGAACTTGCAGTATAAAGTATAAAATAGTCTTTATGCTTCTGTTCTTTGTTTATATTGCATTTTTGTCAGAACAACCTTTACTGTACATACTAAATTACCTCAATCTGACATGTTGGCCTTTGCTTAAATCACTCACAGTTTTTGCTCGACAGCACAGATGGTACACGAGGATGCCTCTGATGGTTTGGTCTCTAATGCCATAGATGAGAGGACTCAAACATCTGGGAAGAAGCATCATAAACACATAAAGTACATTCAAGATACGTAAAGCTGTTACTCTGTCAAGGACTTTTGAGATCTCTGTAAGCAGAGGATTATGAATTGTTGAGGAAAGACTGAGGCCCAGCTGTATCAGGTGCAGCAGCAGTGTGTTACGAGCCTTACGGGCCGAAGTTTTGTCTGTGGAGGCCGACTTGGCTGCTATTGCAACACCAATATAGGAGCAAGTGACGGCCACAGCAGCAGATACAAACAGAACACAAGTGTAAGCTTTGTCATAATCATCAGAGATTGGGTTGAGCAACACATGAGTAAGAGAGCAAAAGTCTTTCATTTGCAAACTCTCTAGGTCTTCAAATGGAAAAGTTAACAGCAAAATCACTTGAATGAAAACATTTAGTGAACTGATGGACCAAACTATGATAATAGCTAGTGCTGTGTTTCTGATGGTGATGATGGCAGCGTGTCTCAGTGGGCAGCACACAGCTACATATCTCTCCAGAGACATCACCACCAGTGTGAGAGGAGAGATCCCAGTTGTAAGAGTGGTAATCATGATCAGAAAACCACATACAGGATATGTAAGTCTGATTCTACAAACAGACAGTAAGTACAATAATTGAGTCAAGAGCATCTGTACAGTGTCTGCAAAAATTAGGTTATAAAGAAGAATGTAACAGGCTGTTTCACAAAACACTGGTTTACTCCTCAAGGTGTGCAGCATGAGCCCATTAAAAAAGAGAAACACACAGCAGGATACTGTAATTAGAACAGACGACAACAGAACTTCCAGTATCCCTCTGTACTGCAGTCCAGCAGTGAAGTTAGTCTGAGACTGAGTGACGTAAGACATGTTAAAGATGCATTTACAGGACTGCCTTCAAAATTTGATGGTGTCTGTTAAAGACTTTATCTGGAAATAAAATTATTTTCAGATGTCAGAAACTAAAACAAACCATTAACATTTTGATGCCATTATAATAAATAGGCACAGTAAGTCTTCAGTTCACATTGAGTTTAGATGTCAAAACTCCCTTTGTCAGTGGTCAGCAGATAAGAAGCAGTCACCTGTCTGCAGGGTTTTCCCACATTCACACACCTTTTAAGAACTCAGTGCTCACACCCACTTCACATGATACTGTTATGTGTAAGCAGAGTAAGCCAATTAAACAGTAATCAGTGATGTAATCTTTATTTCAACACCACAATCTGTGTCAGTTAAGGTGAATATGAGAATATCTTTTAAACAATTGTAGGAGTCTAAAAGACAGATTGAGTACACATGTTGCAATCTAAATAGTGCAAATGGTAAAAACTAATCTTACAAAATTAATTAAATTGTCTATTAAAGAGTGTATAGTGGTAGTAATATGGTAATCAGTTGATTTCCAGCCAGACATCATTAGATGCCATTCACATTCAGCTTTACAAAACTCATGTTGCCATGTTCTTTTAAGAAAGACGAGGCTTTCTCCTGACAGCCCTTCCAAACAAGTTATACTTATTCAGTCTTATTCTAATTGAACTGTCATGAACTTTAACCTTTAACATGCTTTAAGATATAGCTTTTGGGCTTGTTGCAGCTTCTCGGAGCCTTGCATACTCTGACCTTGGGGTCAATTTTCTTGGACATTCACTCCTGGCATTGTGATAACACATATCCGAATGCTCCAAACAAACAAACTTCAAAAATTTCCTGCTTCTAACTTCTATCTGAACTTAGAAGCAGGAAATTAGAGGTCATCCAGGCCTTTATGTCTTTGAGACATTCTTGCAGGTTGATGTGTGTCATCTGGCTTCATGGGTAGATAAAGTTGTGTGTCATCTGCATAACAATGAAAATGTATGCAATGCTTTCTAATAATACTGCCTAAGGGAAGCATGTATAATGTAAATAAAAGTGGCCCTTGCACAGAACCCTGTGGAACTCCATAATTAACCTTAGTGTGTGAAGAAGACTCCCCATTTACATGAACAAATTGGAGTCTATTAGATAAATATAATTTGAACCACTGCAGTGCAGTACCTTTAATACCTATGGCATGCTCTAATCTCTCTAATAAAAGGTTATGGTCAACAGTATCAAATCTGCACTGATGTCCAAAAGGACAAGAACAGAGATGAGTCCACTGTCAGAGGCTGTAAGGAGATCATTTGTAACGTTCAGTAATGCTGTTTCTGTACTGTGATGAATTCTGAAACCTGACTGAAACTCTTCAAATAAACCATTAGTAAGACAGCTGGGTCAAGTGATGGCTTTTTAAAGCAATGATTTATTTACTGCCACCTTAAAAGCCTGTGGTACATAACCAACTAATAAAGACAGATTGATCATTTTTAAGATTGAAGCATCAATTAATGGAAGGACTTCATTGAGCGGTACAGTAGCAATTGGGTCTAATAAACATGTTGCTGGTTTGGAGGAAGTAACTATTGAAGTTAACTCTGAAAGATCAATTGGAGCGAGAGAGTCTAAACCAATACCAGCAGTGCTGAAAGCAGCTGAACGCGAAGATAAGTCTTTGAGATGCTATGAATAATTTTTCCTCTAATGTCTAAAATTTTATTTGTAAAGAAATTCATGAAGTCACTAATAGTTAAAGTGAAAGGAATACTCGGCTCTACAGAGCTCTGACTCTTTGTCAGCCTGGCTACAGTGCTGAAAACAAACCTGGGGTTGTTCTTATTTTCTTCAATTAATGATGAGTAGTTAACAGTATTTCAGGGAATACTGTTAAGTCTTCAGTTTCTATGCCATATGTCAGGACAAGATCCAGAGTATGATTAAAGTGGTGGGTGGGCTCTATTACATTTTTAGAGAAGCCAATTGAATCTAATAATAGATTAAAAGCA
This sequence comes from Archocentrus centrarchus, assembly GCF_007364275.1. Lineage (NCBI taxonomy): Eukaryota > Metazoa > Chordata > Actinopteri > Cichliformes > Cichlidae > Archocentrus > Archocentrus centrarchus. Next base: position 3,315,649 of record NC_044359.1, on the reverse strand, counting down.
ATGTTAAGGCTAGTTAATAACAAATAAAACAGGTTTTCAAATTTTCAGGTCAGGTGGTCAAGACTAAGAGTCAGGCTTTCAAAAGAATTAAAACTTTGTCTGTGTTTTTGATTAATTAATAAGCTGGAATGGAAGATTGCTGCTACTCCTCCTCCTCGACCTGTGCTTCAAGCATTCAAGCCTCCAGTCTGCGGATTGGGGACCTCTGGTCTAAATAACTTCAGATCACCTAATTAAATGTATCTGCTATATTTAGACTTTTTTTATGAGGCAATACCCAGTCACTTGGTTAGAAGTGTCTGCTATTACTCAAACAGAGCTACAACTTCATCTGCGCCCCGACCACCAACAGCAGACCTACAAAACAGTTTAAGCTTGACATATTTTATGGGCTGCATGGAAACCTTTGTCTCAACAATGTTACTTGAAGGCTGGAGCTCCCCAGGAATCACTTTGGGTTCTCAAACGGTGTTGCACACTGGGTTGGAGCTCCTGGCTTTCACTTTCTACCTGTTTCTCCCCACTGTCATTGGTCTCTTAAATTTCCCAAGAAGGTTCTTAGGAAACTCAAGTGGAGGTCTTTACTTGTATGTACACAACTTTTACAGCAACAAAAATGTGAGATTTGGCCCAAAGGACCATCTGAAAAATTCCAGGAATTCTACCAATTATCAAGAGACCAGGCACACACAATCAGCTTCCAGTATAAAAAGCTTTTAATTCTTGCAAGAAGGAGCAGAGACAATCAGCTGTGCAGCTTCATGAGAGTGCTCAACTTGAGGAAATTCCTCGGAGCATTGTATGCTTCTCTTTATGCATTATGGACAAGCACATGAACTTATATGGTAGTAAGGAGTGTAGACAAAAAAGGAGCACTCACTCACCTCTGTGGTGATGAAGTGTTTTGAGAGACTCATCAAGACATTCATCACCTCCTCACTGCCCACCACCCTCGACCCACTACAGTTTGCATACCGGCCAGACAGATCCACAGATGACGCCATATCCTTCCTCCTCCACAAGACCCTTTCACACATAGACACTGGTAAGGGGAACTATGTGAGAGTGCTGTTTGTAAATTACAGCTCAGCATTCAACACCATAGTTCCCTCCAGGCTGGTCTCTAAGCTGCTGGCCCTGGGCCTGGGCCCATCCCTGTGCAGGTGGGTTCACAGCTTCCTGACCAGCAGACCACAGGTGGTACGAGTGGGTCACCTCACCTCATCCTCCCTCACCCTCAACACTGGATCCCCCCAAGGCTGTGTGCTCAGCCCTCTGCTGTACTCACTGTACACCCATGACTGCGAGGCCACGTCAGAGTCCAACGTCATCATCAAGTTTGCTGACGACACTGCTGTTGTGGGACTAATCTCTCACAATGAGGAGACAGCCTACAGGAGAGAGGTCTCCCGCCTGGAGAACTGGTGCCAGGAGAACCACCTCCTGCTCAACGTCAGCAAAACGAAGGAACTGATCGTGGACTTCAGCAGGAAGCAGCAGAGGGACTACCATCCACTTGTCATCAGTGGTGCTGAGGTGGAAAGAGTGGACACTTTCAAATACCTGGGAGTGACCATCTCACAGGACCTGTCCTGGACTCATCACATAAACATCACTGTGAAGAAGGCCAGACAGCGTCTCTACCTCCTCAGGCGGCTGAGAGACTTCAAGCTCCCACTCAAGGTGCTCAGGAACTTTTACACCTGCACCATCGAGAGCATCATGCGTGGGAGCATCACCACCTGGATGGGAAACTGCACCAAGCAGGACTTCATGGCCCTAAAAAGGGTGGTTCGTTCAGCTGAACGGACCATCAGAACCACCCTCCCCAACCTGCAGGACATTTACACCAAGCAGTGCAGGCTGAGGGCCATGAAGATCCTAAAACAGCCCAGCCACCCCGGACACTCTCTCTTCTCCCTGCTCCCATCAGGCCGGCGTTACCGCTGCCTGAGGGCTAAGACTGAAAGGTTGAAGAAGAGTTTTTACCCACAAGCCATCCGTCTGCTCAACTCTGAGCCCTAACTGGACCATTATTGCACAATGTAAATATTATAATTTAATTTATAAAAGTGTGTATAGTGCATAGTATATAGAGTATAGTGTATAGTGCGAATTACTTTTTTTAATTTTTATTCTTCTTATTTATATGTGTGTGTATATATGGTTGCAGGTACAAAATACATTTCACTGTGCATTGTACTGTGTATAACTGTGCATGTGACAAATAAAACACTATCTTAATCTTAATCTTAATCTTAGGTTGGCAGTTGACATAGTTTCCCCTACTCTGCACTCCAGCTGCAAGCAGGCAACCAGATACTGGAAAAACAAAAGTATTTTCTGGATGATCTGTTGTGCCAGGAGGAGCTGTATTGTAGACTCTGGGGGGTGGGGTATAGCAATTGCTGCACCTGTAATAAAATACCACAGCACACAAACAAAAAGAGGACAGAGCGAATAACCAACACTAATAACAGCAAACAGTGCCTGAAAGAGAAGTATGAAACAGAAAACAAGCAAATACTCTTGTTCTGTTGCTTGTGTGTGTGCATGCCTAAGTGCATGTGTATGTTTGTCATGAAACGTATTTGGTAAGGTGAGTGAGAAGCCACAACAGCGACCGCCAGGGATAGATCCGGGAACCCAGGCCACCTGCAGCCCCCTACGTGCACCGAAGACCAAGACCACGCAACCTGATGACAACCATGTGCCTAACCCAAGAGGAGGAGCAGGGCGACCCCAGCAGGGTGCCCCATGGCCAAAGGGCAAGAGGCCCACCCCCACCCAAACCAGACTTTTGTCTTTTTAAAATTGTTTAAACAAATTTGTGTCCAGAAGCTTTGATCTGGATTGATAGAGAAATTGGGAGAGAAACTGAAACATCAATAATTAACAGTAACTGATACAGTTAGGATAACAATTTAGGAGTACAGAGATTCAGAAAAGCAGTTATAATGTTTAATACTGGAACTAATGAAAGGTAGATCTGAGATTTTTACTTTTCTACAGAGTGCTTGTTCTATGTCCAACTGTGGACTGTCTAACAAACTTGATTTGATCCATTCTGAAACATACTGCAACCTATTGGCTAAGAAGTAGTGCTAAAAATTTGGTAGCTCTAAACCACCCCTACGTTTTTGCTTTTGTAAAGTTTTTAAACTTATTTGCGATAGTTTGTTTTTCCATAGAAATTTTGTCATGTTTGAGTCTAGTGACTTAAACCAAGCAAAAGAAGTTTTATTAGGGATCAGTGAAAACAAATAGTTGTTTTTGGCAAAATCATAATTTTAATGGAGGCAACGCTCCCCATGAGTGATACAGGTAAACTTTTTCAATGTGTGAGATAATCATCTATTATTTTTAATAGAGGAATATGATTTAACTGTGTCAAGTCTGAGAGTTTGACGGAAAAAATTCAACCCAAATATTTAATGTTGCCTGACTGTAGTGAGGTGGCGGAGGTGTTCTTAAATTTGCACTTCAGAGGCAACGCTGGTGATTTGCCCCAGTTGATGGAGTAGTCTGATTAAGATGAGAACTGGTTTGTAAGACTGATTGTCTTCAGAAGAGTGACTTGTGAGTTCCCAAGGAAAAGTAATACATCATCAGCAATAAAGGTTTATCTTATGATCTGTATTTTCAGTTTGACTCCCTTTAATATTTGCATTTTGTCGGATTGCTGCTGCCAGTGGCTCAATGAAGATAACAAAAGGTGAAGGACAGAGTGGATATCCCTGCCTGGTGCCCCTCTGGAGACTAAAACTTTGGGAAATAAGATCATTTGTCCTAACACGTGCAGTTGAAGAGCTGTATAGTGTTATGAGCCAGTTAATGAAGGATGAATGAAATCTAAATTTATGTTGAACTGCTAATAAAAATTTCCAGTCAACCCAGTCAAATGCCTTGTTTGCATCTAAAGAGACAACTGTGGTTTTGAGTTTGTTAATGGAACAGTAATCTATTACATTTATTAGTCAGCATGGATTATTGGCTGAGTGTCAACCCTTGATAAAAATCTATTTGTTCAGGATGTATTATAAATGGAGTAATTTTATTGTAATCTTTTTGCAAGGACTTTGCAAATTTTTTTAAGGTCTACATTAATAAGAGTGATTGGGTGGTAACTGGATGGTGGTGTGGGGTCTTTGCCTGGTTTAAGAAACAGGCTGATGTTGGGGGAGTTTATATTTGAGATAGTGTGTGATCACTGTGAATCTGAGTCACCATTCTGAAGAAAGTGGGTGCTAGAACAGACCAAAATTCTTTATAAAACTAGGCTGGAAAACCATCTGGACCTGGGGCTTTATTATTTGGGAGATGCTATAGAGCTTCTTGGAATTCAGACATTGAGACAGGTGAATCCAGAGCTATAACCTGTTCATAAGATAAGATAAGATAAGATAAGATAAAACTTTAATAATCCCACGACGGGGAAATTTGTGCATTACAGCAGCTCAATACAGAGAAAAAATGAAAAGGATGAGTAAGAACAAATAACTAAACTAAAAACTAAAATTCAATAGAATAAAATAAAATAGCAATAAAATATTCAATAGAATAAAATAAAATAGCAAAAAAACTATACACATATACATAAGCACTATATACATAAATATATATGTATATCATATCATTTAGTATATAAACTAAATATATATATCATTTAGTTTAGTTAGATTTATATGGTTAAGAAATTCCTCAATGGCAGTATCAGATGGATTAATCTGTAATGATTATAAAGCTTCATACAAAGCTTTAAAGGATTTATTTATTTCTTGTGGGTGATGAGTAATTTCACCAGTTGAGTCTTTAATAGAATAAATAACTGTTTTTTCTTTATTTAGCATTAGCCAGGAATTTTCCACATTTATTTCCATGTTCAGTTTTCTAAACGCAGCCTATTCACCACAAATTGTGTCTTATTATTTTGCCTCACATTACTGGTAGTAAGTAGGGATGGCACGATACCACTTTTTTATGTCTGATACTGATACCGATATTTTACATTTGGATATCGGCCAATACCAATATAAATCCGATATTTCAATTTGATCCAGTGATTAAAAAACATAAAAAAAAAAGAAGTCAACAGTCTCTCACACAACAAAATCAAAGTCTTTTAGTTGTCCCACATACAAGACTAAGGACCAGGGCAGGCAGAGCTTTTTAGGCAGTGGCACCAAAGCTCTGGAACTATTTACCACTCCAGCTCCATTTAGCTGACTCTGTGGCATCATTCAAAAAATAGTTGAAAACTTTTCTGTTTAACCAGGCTTTCTGGTTTCTGAATTTATTTTTATTCTTTTTATTTTAATATGGTAATGTTATTATGTTTTTAACATAGCGTTTTCTTGGGGTGGGGGGGGTAATATTGTGTTTTAATTATTGTACAGCGCTTTTCTGTCTGTGAAAAATGCTATATAAATAAACTTTACTTACTTACAACAGTAACTATCACCTGAATCCTGTTGCTTCTGTGTGAGAAGGTGATGCTTATGGCATGTTGCAAATTTCATTAGGGCTGCAACTATCAATTATTTTAGCAATTGTGTATTCTGTTTATATTGATTACCCAAGTAACTGGATAAGAAATACTTTTTTCATATTAACAGTTCATCTGCATATTTTAACTTCCGTACTGCAGTTTTTCCCTGTGTGAAACAAACAGGGTGGATGGAGCAGCTACAAAGTTCTGTTTTCTTCACTTACTGATCAGGTGGTTGATGAAGGACCTCCAGCTGTTTCCCAGTAAAGGTTTAATGGAGGTTACAGGGACGAAAAGGCTTCTTTTGGACACTAGAAAAACATTTCCTTCTGCTCCATCTGAGCGCGCCGGCTCCGCCTCTTTCCGCTTGTGCAGACAGACTGCAGTAAATCAGCTGACTGCTGCTATTGCGTCATCAGTGTTCACGTGAAAAACTAGGGGCTGCGTGAGCGCAATCTTGTAATGCTTTATATTTACAAGCATTGTCCTAAATACGTTTCTACTGCAGGTCTATATTTAGTCACAAATCAGGGATTAAAGTATCAAAAATATTTTAACGGGGAAGGGGTTCTTCCGGTACCAGACGGTCACTAGTGCTAATAGCTGCGCTCGCTAGCAGTATGTCCCGGAGAGAAAAAAATAACAGCTGATTCTCAGCACAGCGAGCACAACACACAAACAAGGCAGAGAGCGGTGGAGGCAGAAAAACATGTCAGCAATGATCGCTCAGTGTCAAAGGGAATTCGTAGCAGCGACGGAGGATCTGAGGGGGTTGTTTTCTAACTCCTGATCCCCCACTCCATTCCAGTAGGTGGCGGTAATGCAGCTCTAAGCTGGTTTGGTCAACCGCAAACCCACAAGAATTAGAAGACGCCTGAGCCCTGTAATGCAGCTAATGTGAGCGAAACGTTATTTAATGTATCGGATTACATTTTTAAAATTTCTTTCCGATATCTGATCCAGTAATTTAGGCCAGTATCGGACCGATACCGATACTGAATATCGGATTGGCACATCCCTAGTAGTAAGGTAGAGAGATTTGATACCACTGACAGATACACACTGAATTCTATTTCCCAAATATGACATCATCCAAAGGATTGCCCTTGATTGCTTTTGTTCAGTGAAATAAAATGTTGTTAACCTAAACAATAGTGTTTAATGGTCCACAGTATCACGAAGAGTCCTTCATAAAGTAAAAGGAGTGACGGACACATTATACACATACAATTTAGAAAGGCATCTGCAGAAATAGCTGCAGATAAATAAAAAATGTACAAATTCTTTCTTTTTAACACATAAGAGGCCATAAAGTCTCTGCACTTTTCTCCTGTCCTTATATGTCAGTTATATGTCAAACAAACCTGACAAGTAACACTCAATTTGATCAGGCATTCCTATTTCACTTGTAAAGCAGATTTCAGGCCTGATCCCTTGTGTGCTGCCTGATAGTTATGAATTTAGAACTTAGAACTGCTGGTGAAATTCTGGTGTTCTCATAAATTTATCAGTGTAGTTGTTATCATTATTTGCAGTGATTTGGATTAAATAAGATCACAAAAAGATAAATTACAATCACAAGAATCACAATGCACAAGAAGCCTACTGCAATTCTCCAAATACAGTAAATTATAATGAGACTGTTTGAACAGTGATTTGCACTCTGAAGACTAAAAATATTACTCACATAAAACAATTAGAACCTTGACTCACATTAAAGTATGAACAATTATTAAAATCTTTTTCACATAATCTGTTCTGTCCACAACAAAAAAGATACATTTAGTTAGAGTGAACAGAGGATGAATTCAGAAATGTTATAAAGACCTTTTGTAAATTAAAATTATGAGAGAACTTGCAGTATAAAGCTGAAGTATGATAATAGTCTTTATGCTTCTGTGCTTTGTTTATATTGGATTTTTGTCAGAAGAACCTTTACTGTACATACTAAATTACCTCAATCTGACATGTTGACCTTTGCTTGAATCACTCACAGTCTTTGCTCGACAGCACAGATGGTACATGAGCATGGCTCTGATGGTTTGGTCTCTAATGCCATAGATGAGAGGACTCAAACATCTGGGAAGAAGCATCATAAACACATAAAGTACACTCCAGATACGTAAAACTGTTACTCTGTCAAGGACTTTTGAGATCTCTGTAAGCAGAGGATTACAAATTGTTGAGGAAAGACTGAGGCCCAGCTGTATCAGGTGCAGCAGCAGTGTGTTACGAGCCTTATGGGTCGAAGCTTTGTCTGTGGAGGCCGACCTGGCTGCTATTGCAACACCAATATAGGAGCAAGTGACGGCCACAGCAGCAGATACAAACAGAACACAAGTGTAAGCTTTGTCATAATGATCAGAGATTGGGTTGAGCAACAAATGAGTGTGAGAGCAAGTGTCTTTCATTTGCAAACTCTCTAGGTCTTCAAATGAAAAAATTAACAGCAAAATCACTCTAATGGAAACATTTAGTGAACTGATGGCCCAAACTATGATAATCGCTAGTGCTGTGTTTCTGATGGTGATGATGGCAGCGTGTCTCAGTGGGCAGCACACAGCTACATATCTCTCCAGAGACATCACCACCAGTGTGAGAGGAGAGATCCCAGTTGTAAGATTGGTAATCATGATCAGAAAACCACATACAGGATATGTAAGTGTGATTCTACAAACAGACAGTAAGTACAATAATTGAGTCAAGACCATCTGTACAGTATCTGCAGAAAGTAGGTTATAAAGAAGAATGTAACAGGCTGTCTCACAAAACACTGGTTTACTCCTCAAGGTGTGCAGCATGAGCCCATTAATAAAGAGAAACACACAGCAGGATCCTGTAATTGGAACAGACGACAACAGAACTTCCAGTATCCCTCTGTACTGCAGTCCAGCAGTGAAGTTAGTCTGAGACTGAGTGATGTAAGACATGTTAAAGATGTATTTACAGGACTGCCTTCAAAATTTGATGGTGTCTGTTAAAGACTTTATCTGGAAATAAAATTATTTTCAGATGCTCAAAAAAGCAGTCAAGACCTAAAACAAACTATTAATATTTTGATGCCATTATAATAAAGAGGCACAGTAAGTCTTCAGTTCACATTGAGTTTAGATGTCAAAACTCCCTTTGTCAGTGGTTAGCAGATAAGAAGCAGTCACTTGTCTGCAGGGTTTTCCCACATTCACACACCTTTTAAGAACTCAGTGCTCACACCCACTTCACATGATACTGTTACGTGTAAGTATAGCAAGTCAGTTAAGCCGTAATCAGTGATGTAATCTTTATTTCTACAAGACAATCTGTGTCATTTTTTTCCCTCCTGCTCTCGGTGGAGATGGACGCATTTTTCTTTTCTCCCCAGCCTTCCCTATCTACCCCTGCTTTTTGCTGCTTCACTGCTTAGAGCGTCTCTTCACTCATCCCCGAACTGGAAATTAAATTATGGATCTGGTCAGCTGGTCTCTCAACACTACTGATGATCAAATTCTCATCACGAGGAGATTGGGAGAAGGGGAATCCTCTTTCCTCTGGCCCGGTTGGCTATGTTATGGATTCCCGTTGGGATGGAAGATAATGTTCCTGGCTGCACTGTGTGGGTGTGGTATTGATACCAGGAATTTTCCCAAATTGGACCTGGGGATACCTGGTTTCTGGGCAGCTGTTCAGGCCCTAGTAAGGCTGCCTATGAGGGACACAGAAATGGTACGAACTCAATCAGATTCAGTAGAGCTGAATCAAAGTGGATTACATCTGGAGGAGTGTTGGAGTGTCTGTTTCTGCGTGGTGGAATAGAACCAAAAATTTCGTATGATTGGATTTCTGAGAGGTAACCAGAAAACTGGTCTGTCAGCAAATAGTTATGATGGCCTGAACCAAAACAATTGCAGTGTCTGGAATTTGGCTCCCAGACGGCCTTGGATGCTGTCTGTCTAAATCGTCTCCTGGAGATGTTTGTAAACAGATGCTCTGCACCCCCGCCCCGTGTTGTGACCTGTATGAACTGGTATCCTGGCAACCAAGGCTGACTGTACCATCTTATCATGAACATCATCATGAACTGCTAGTTGAGGAAGCTGGCTACTAGCTATCCTGGCCACTCGTCTCTGCTGGCAGCCCCTCCCCTACCCACCCTAGTGCTCACCAGGCTTTAAATGTGCTGCTGCTTTGCTGAGGTGTTTTCTTGAAACCTCGTAACTTGTTCATAATGATCACAGTATGACTTTTTTGAACCTAACTATTCAGTCCAATCCAGTTTTATTTATAAAGTGCTATAAAATCACCCACAGGTCCAAAGTGCTGTACAATATAACAATAATAAACAACTCAATAAAACGCATTAAAAATACCAGATATTACATAAAAAAATACAACAATACAAAAAAATAATAATAATAAAAAAATAACACAGCTCACATTCTCAGTGTTTAATTAGTGTTAAAAGCCAAAGAAAAAATGTGAGATTTTAAAAGTGATTTAAAGTATGTGAGTGATGAGGCCGGCCTAATATGCAGTGGCAGATCATTACAAAGATTTGGTGCTGCCACTGCAAAAGCCCGGTCCCCTCTGAGCTTAAACCTGGTTTTAGGCACAGTCAGAAGCAGCTGGTCTGCCTGCCGGAGAGACCGGGTGGGAGTATAAGAGTGTAGAAGCTCAGAGAAATAGGGTGGGGCAAGACCATTTAGAGATTTAAAAGCAAATAAAAGAATCTTGAAATGGATCCTAAAATGAACGGGCAGCCAGTGAAGTGAAGCTAAAACAGGTGAAATGTGCTCATGTTTGCAGGCAACAGTTAAACAGCGTTCTGCACCAGTTGAAGGCGAGCAATAGTGGACCCTCTAAGCCACATATAAAGTACATTACAGTAATCCAGCAGAGTGGTAACAAAGGCGTGGATTACTGTTTCAAAGTAATTGTGCCACTGAGTAGGAGTCTTTCCTTTTAAGAGGCATCTGGCTGTCGTTTGCATAGCAGTGGAAAGAGACACCATATTTTCCAAGTATGTGTCCCAGTGGTAATAAATATAGAGAAAAAAGGCCTAGCACTGAGCCCTGTGGTACCCCACACACATGTGGAGCAGTGGAGGACACAAATTCACCAAGTCCAACACAGAAACTCCGACTTGACAAGTATGACTGAAACCAACTCAGGGCTGTGCCCCTGATTCCCGCCCACTGCTCCAGACGAGAGATTAAAATTTTATGGTCAACTGTATCAAAGACAGCAGTTAAATCTAAAAGAACAAGAACAACACAATCACCTGAGTCAGTAGCTAAGAAGATGTCATTAAAAAGTCTTAAAAGTGCAGATTCAGTGCTGTGCAGGGGTTTAAAACCAGATTGGAAGACTTCAAAAATATTGTGTTCATTTAAAAAGATCATAAGCTGACTGTAAACTACTTTTTCAAGGATTTTTGATAAAAAAAAAAAAAAATGCACACTAGAAATAGGTCTAAAGTTAGCCAAAACTATGGCATCCAAACCAGGCTTTTTTTAATCAGAGGTCGCACAACAGCATGTTTAAAATTTACAGGGCCCACACCTGAGCACAGACTGCTGTTTATAATATTGAGCACAGCTGGCCCTACAGTGGGAAAATTTATTTAAAAAGACAAGAAGGGATGATGTCATTTGGAGAAGCTGAATGCTTCAAGTAACCAACCATCTCCTGTAGAAATTCCAATGTTACAGGCTTGAAGCTGTCAAAAACAGCAGAGCAGGAAACAGAGACTGAGGGGTCATTCACAGGAGGAGAAATAAGAGCCCTTGCAGTGGTGACCTTACTGATAAATAATTGCAAAAGTCTTTCACAAACATACTGTCGTGTATTTTTATCTTGATGACATCAGTATTTTATATCAATATTTTTATATCATGTATTGTTATATATATTAATCACACACTCTAATTAATGGTCACATTATATATTATTTGTCACCTATATTGTCACTCACACACTGAAGCTCTGCATGCTGTAGACAGGTAAAAATGCTGAGGCCTGCTCTGCAGGCAACCTGGGATTTTTCCATTAAGTAATGCTAGCCCCCACCTTTGTGAGGAGCTTCACCTTTTACACAGTGCACTTTTGACCCAGCTTCTCCTGAGGGGAGGGGCAGAGGCGCACCTGGACTTCGGAACGTGGGAAAGCTGGGTGTCTTGCTAGCCCCCCGAGAACAATTCATAGAACTGTTGCCTAAAGAGCATCTTAATATGTCCCCTCCCCTGATAACAGCTGGAGGAGGTGTGAGATTGGGCTATATAAGGGCATGGCAAACTTGGGAGGGAGCGCTCTTCTTTGCTCTTCCTCTCACCCGTGTTTGCAGCGGCTGCAGGCTCTCACTCCCGAGAGGGCTTCTGTTTTTTATACTCTGTTAAACTCTGGACATTTATTTCTTTGCTTTTCTACCACCTTATAACAGCACCAAGGCACTCACTCTCGGGAGGCTTTTTGCTTTCTTGCATTTTGTTTAACTTTTTGATATCTCGAACTTTGTTTAACTTTGTGCTTCAATAAATCCTGGAAACGAAACCTGCTCATCTCCAGTGAGTTTCTGTGAAGTGTGGAGCTTTTCTCAAGGTGCATTTGCTCCCATTAGTCTCCCCTCAGCCTGGTAAGAGCAACAGGGGGAGAGAGCCGCAAAAAAACCCGACATCTTGGCGACCGCGGCAGGACTCCGAGATAAGAACAGCTGGAGAGGTACCTAGGGTTTGGACGGAGCCTCACGTTGCTACGGAGAACACCAAAAGCGCGCAAAAGTAAGTAAAGCAGTTTTCTGCAACAATGGTGTTGTCCGGGTGACTGAGACTTCCGCCCAAGTTCCTGGTTACACTTTCAAAATAAAACAGCTGTCTTGCTCTGGATAAAGAATTTGTAAAATTTAAGGGTTTTTTGGCTATTTTGAGCTAAAATGGTCTAATCTGGATAAAAGGAGACTCCTGGATTGAGCAGGTGTTGTGTTTGGGGTTTTTATTGCTTTGCTGAACTCTGGAGTGGAATGAATGCGTGTTGTGAGTGAGATCGCAGCTGTGAATGGTGTTTGTCTTGTCTGTTCGTCTTGTCGTATCTGTTCTGTGGTATTTATTGAGTAGCGCTGAAGAGAATAAAGTGATAGGTCCTCGCGGAGATTTACCGCTGAGAATTATCCGGTCCAAACCTTTATCTTGGGCCGGACGAGCTCAGGCTGCTATCTGCCGCGTGAGATACTGCCCAGGTCGTGTATCCGGAAGTAAGCTATTGGGGGTTGTCTGAGACAAGTCGGAAAGCCTTTTAGACAAGACACTGACAGATTCGACTTGGAGGATTTACTGTATGAAAAAAAGGAAGCTAGCAAAAAGTCGCACGGCGGTTACCGCACGACTCTTCAGAATCCGCTAAAGGTTCGGGCTCTGACGAGCGGGGTTGCAAGGTCGGGGTCGACAACCAGGGGCGGATCGAGATAAGCTCTTAGGGGTAGCTCTCTGAAGGGGGAAACCTTTGATAATAAGACATCGAGATCCGACTGGGAGATTATGACGTCAGGCACTGGATAAGTGGTGCCACTTGGTTAAGTTGTGTTTAAGTAATATTTTGTACATATTGCCTGGGCTTGTAGTTATTCCCTGCTGTATATTCTGCTTTTGAAAAGTATAATTCATTTATCCTTGTTATTGCTGTAAATTGTGCTTCAAGAATATAACCTGCTGTGGGAGAAGGAGGAGAGAGGCTGCTGCAAGCTGCAAAGGCCTTGGCTGCAGACCTGTGTGTGTGTGTCTACCCGCCTGGATGTGTGTGTGTGTGGGAGAGCCTGGGGTGTGTGTGTGTGTGAGCAGGCAGGGAGTTTGGGGGAGAGAGAGAGAGAGAGAGAGTGCTGTCGCTGGGCAGTTCTCTCTCTGCTCTAAAAGAAAAAAAGTTGTGTATATGTGAATAAGGAATTTATGAATTGGGGTTAATAGTAACTTTGTAACCAGTAATAGGTTAAAGACTGGATAATCGGGAGGAGCTCAAATAAAAATAGCCCTGTGAACACAACAAAGCTCCTGCCGGAGCCAGAAGTCATTCAAACAATGTTAAATTTGATATTGGTCAAAAGAACAGCTGAAAAGAAGCAGATTAGAAAATAGGTCAGTGAGAACAAGTGACACAATTGGGAGAAATTGGTAAAAATAAGGAAGGAAATACTTGGGGAAAACTAGAAGATAGTGAAGAAATAAATAAAATCTCTAACAGCTGTAGTAGAATAATAGATAACATTATGTAATGGTAACAATAAAATAACTGGGAAATAATCGGAGTGTAGATCAAATAAATTAATAGATGTGTTCATGAACTGGTGGTCAGTGTAGTGAGGAGTGATCTGTGAAGATGGACCTGCTGCGGGCTGCAAGGCCTCAGCCTGCAGCAGCATACATCTGTTGGTGTGTATATTAAAAGCAGAGCTTGTCTGCTTTTCTATACAATTGGTGAATTAAAGTTTGCATAAAATTGTGGGAAATAAGTGCAAACTAGGAAAATTAATCATTAAGGTTTAAAGTTAATATTGAAGAGTGTAAAAAGTTTAAAAGTAGATAATCTGGAGGGGCTAGAAGTGTTAAATTAGAGACCAAAAGGGGAAAACAGGAACAGTTTAAATACATTTGAATAAAAGAGTAACCCATTTAAAACTGAAAAGCCTCTGATAGAATAATTGGATTGATTAAAACTAATAATATAAGTAACATTAACTAGAAAAAGAGTCGAACAAAATTCAAAAGCCTGAGAGAATGGGTAAGGATGAATCATAAACTTGGAAGAATAAGGGGAAAATAAATGTTAAAATATTTGGGAGAAAAGGAAAGAAGAGAAAATTAAGAGAGAATTAAATAAAATAGCTATAATAGCAACAATAGTATGAATAATAAATAATAACAAAATAGTAATGATAATAATATAGCTTGGACATAAACTGAGCCTAAAATAAATAGATTGAAGTGAAAATATAAATGTAGTAGGTGTGAGTGAGGTAGAGGAGTGGTGAGAATAGATTAGAGAGGATGAAATAACAGCTGAGCCTCTGAGGAGATAAAAGAATTTTAGAAACAAAATATAATCTGATTATTAGAAACACAGCTGTGTAACAGGTCTGAGAGACTGCAGGACACTCAGCTGATCAACCTGAAGCTTTGACACCTCACAAGAACCCTAATTTAAAACATAATTCAAGATGAAGTCAAAAGGAGTTCCTAGAAAAAGAAAAATCTGTAAGTTGGTCCTCGGGAAATATTGTTTGGATATTTGTGTGTGTGTTCTCAGTGCAGATGATGTCTTCACCTCAGCACATTCTTTGAATACCGGAGGGTTTAGATGAAGGGGGTAAATTGAGTTGCAATGACCTCTCTGCTGTATATCTGCCTGGTTCCAAACATAGTTATAGAAGTAAATCTGTAAGTTTACCAAATTATTAAATAAACACATTTAAAATAAATAACAAATGAATTAAATAGATTTGATGGTGCTGAGAGATTACTCTGAGTAAAAATTATAGCCAGAGAGACAGTTATTGTTTCACAGTGGACACTGTGTTATTCTCAGAGAGCGACTGTGGAGCAGGAACCCATGGAGACCCTCTAAAACAGGGGGGTGATCCACAGCCCCATGCACACGGTAATAAAACGGTAATATCCACCTCCAACCAGGAGTGTGGTGTATGCACAATGACAATGATGGACTTCCATCTCTGACTTTCACCTGGTATCTTTTAACATGGCATGTTGCTGAGTGACGTAGAGATGAGAATGTGTTTATTGATAGAAAGTGGTTTTGGGGTTATGATAGAGGGGAAATAGATCAAAGCAAAATTTATGGTAAACAAAAATGATGTAATAAAGTGGAGGTGAAACAAAAAAAAAAGGAAAATTCCTGAAGTGTCTTTCTCTGCCCCATTGAGGCAGAAATTGCCTCCACTTTATTTTTTTAAGTGCTTGAAGATCATTTTTGAGAAGCATGTCCTCTGAGCAAACTGCGGTGAGTGACGTCACACAAGAAGTGGACCTTTAAACAAAAAACCATGAAGATAAAGAGCAGAGTACATGAGCAGAATGCAATCTGTTCTCTTCTACTAACATTGTGTCCAGAGATGATTTACAGATGACGCTGCAGGTCTCCACAGCAACCTTCCTAAACAACAACAATAACAACAGCTGGACAGGATGGCCTTCCTGCAAAGGAGGCAGGAGCAGAGGCTGGAAGATAATACACCAGACGGACAGCCAGCAAAGTGATGTCCAGACACACAAGAACTCTTACTTCCTGAATGGGAGGAAGGGGGAGCGCAATGTGTCTATGTGCTCCACCGTGAAGGGGGTGAGGTGTGTCTACCCATGAGCCATGGATGCTTATGGACATGGTGAGACTGGCTGATGGACTGTTTTCAACATCACAAAAACCAAGTAAGTCATCATTTCCTTTGGAGAAAATGCTGCAGGAGCTGCTCTGCACTTTGAGACATTTAAGCTCTTTGGGAGACATCCCAGTGAGCTGAGCAGAGTATTCCAGACTAACCTGCCTGATGATGTGAAACTGGAGATGCAACACACTGTATAGTGGAGTTTTTCAGGCAGCAGTATCCTGATGGCAGAGCTCTTCTAAGATAGGAGAAATCCTGACGGAGGAGGAGAGTCCAACAAAAGGGCTGCGTACATTCCAACGGAGGAGAGACTGAGAGCTGACCAATCAGAGGAAGAAGAAGGCTAAACACCTCTGATAACCACACACTGAGGCTCAGGCTGCAGTGCTGACTGCTAACACTGCTCAGAGTCTTGCAGCTTCTTCTCACTCACCCAGCCTGCTCCTCCTGCTGTCAGCACTACACAGGTGACAATCTGGACTTGTAAACCTGAGAGGGAGAAACTAGAAGCAGATGAGAGGCAGAGTGACCTGGCGTGGAGGAAGGAGAGAACTGTCACAGCCAGGACCACCACTTGGACTCACTCAGCCTACTCAACAGAGAAACACCTGCTTAGAGGTAACTTCACAGGTCACCTCCAGAGAGATTGCCACATGACCTCTTGGGCTAGACCAACAGCCTGTTGGCCATAAGGAGGTCCAGAAAGGCCTGAAGAGGAAAAGGAGCAACCTGACGTATCCTTTAATTTGTCAAGTAAGCTGACATTTCAATAAGTCTTATGAGAAAAGACATTCTGTGTTCTTTAGAAGCAAAATCATGTGCAACAGTGATGAACTGTATGCAAACTGTCAACTGAGGAAGCACACAGAATGATGATGTGCCAACAGACACAGAGACTGTGTCTGGGTTCAACCTGAGGTGGTTTGGTTGCAGCCAGTGACTGAAGACTCCATGTTAAATGAACGATGGATGAAATGTGGGAGCTCTGGGTACGAATGCAAAGGAGGAGACTGAGGAGCTGAGGAGCCCGGATTGCTCTACATTTACTGTTTGATGAGAAACTGGAGTCCAAAGACTATGGACTGCGCTTTGATGAGCTGATCAATAGGGGAACGTAACAAGAAAACATGTTCTTTTGTTGATCAGTTCATTTTTACTGGTGACTACATCTACTTTGCTCCACAGGGTGTGGCTGCTGCACCTGATGGACTGAAAAACTGGTAACAAGTGTCAAATGCTGGGCCACATCTCTTTGCTGATTGCTCGTGGACATACTCTCATGTACTGCACTGATGTTTAACAAGACAAAGCTTATTTTAGAGGGAATCTAACTACACAATAAATGCATGCACATTTCTAAGGACAAAACACTTACCACCACCAAGCATGATTGAAGTGTGAATGAATAGTTTATTAGATAAACATGTGTAGATCAAATTCAATTATCATTGAACATAAGTAGTTGTTGAAACAGGTTCCATCTCAACTGAGTGAAACAACGCAGTATACTTGGCTGACTACGAGAGAGCCCTGCACAAAAATTCCAATGTGTCTGGACCTTGGTCCATGCACAGATGGCAAATGAAAATCCTTGAATCCTTGAAATGAGGGAAGGCTCAAATTTGTCCAGTCTGATACAGTTGAGCTGAAACCTGGGGTCAAATTACCTTATTAAATTAGGCAAAGTTCATTTAAGTCACATGCCATTGAAGCTATCAGGCTTAATATTGATGAGCTATTGAAGGCTGGAGTGCTTTTAAGGCTCATACATTAAAACCAAAATTCAGACAGTTACATACTGATGCAATTACAGATTCTGATACACCTGTGGTTCCTAATCCATATCTTTGCTTTCTAACAGTGCACCAGATATTAAATGGTATTTATGTTTAGTACTTAGTACATTCTATGACAGCTGTGATAACTGTGATTAACAGCCCTAACATCTTAAACCAAATTTTAGTGTAAGACTTGAAGTATCTGAATATTCTCAGTACTGTCTCACAGCATGCAGCTGATTTGTCGTCCTCTAAAAGAACAAAATGAGAAGAATTCTTGCAATTCTGCTAACAAACCACTGAATATCTAGGAAGACAGTTTGGTGGACAGAGGACGCTAATTGTTCTCTCTCAATTAGAAACTGTGATTAAAACCTGACAACCGCAAACGGTTGGTGAATGTTGACATGTTTGGGAATGACAGGATTCAGCAGACGGTGGATTTGTGACTATGTGTTTAAAACTGCATCTCTGCTGCTTCAATAAAGCAGCAGGACAAACTAACTCTGATCCCTAGCTGCAGTGGTCGGTGGGAGCTGAAGCAACATCTGATGCACTGAAGCAGGACACGCAATCTGACCTGGCATTGGGTAATCAGATTACTCGAAACCTTTCCATTTATATGTGGCTAATAGCAGGGGCTAGGTAAGAGCTGCCCTTATGCAGGATCCCATAGTAGGTAAGCAGCTCCTGCTTTATTACAATATAAAATTGGATAACATGAAAGCTGGCTTCTCACCTTGCTATCAAGGTTTGATGGCAGCAGACTTTGTTTTTCAGAAACTAGGATTTTAACTCCAGGTCATCCTGTAACTCTTTGTATGCCACATCAATTGGGTGTTTTGTTTTTTGCCCAAGGTT
This sequence comes from Archocentrus centrarchus, assembly GCF_007364275.1. NCBI lineage: Eukaryota > Metazoa > Chordata > Actinopteri > Cichliformes > Cichlidae > Archocentrus > Archocentrus centrarchus. Next base: position 3,297,165 of record NC_044359.1, on the reverse strand, counting down.
TGTTATCACTCAAATAAAACTACGGGGTAGGAGGTAAGGTTATCTGCCCCTGAACTATTAAAGATGTAATAATGTTAACCCTGTTTCCAAAATGAACTCCTCATGATTGTGCCACAGATTGACAAATTCAGGAGCTGAGAAAATTAATGTGCATAATGAATTTATTACAGCTGATTTAACACTGCTTTTGGATGGTTCTTGCTTTAGGGATGAGTGTGGCTGAAATGTGGGCTGCACAGTTGTTTAACTTAATTCTGCAGGTGTAAGTTTTTCTGCTCTAGAAGCTCAGAAGGTTGATCTGCTGAGTTCATCGCTGATCTCAGATCAAAAAGCTTTAACAGCAGCTTGTACACTGGCTACAGGTAAGACTTAATTTGTACATTGATTCAGCCTAGGTTAATGAGGTTTGTCATGCTAATGCTAATATTTAGAAATAGAGAGGATTTCATAGAATTGAAGGCAATCCTCTAGTATATGGAGAGGCTGTGTTGCAGTTAATTGATGCTTTACAGCTTCCCAGTGCAGTGGCCATTATTTTAAAATCAAATGGCCAGGAGATCTCAAAGGTGTGATCTAGGGAATAGCCTGGTCAGAGCTAACTTTGTCTTTCCAGGAGGAGGAGAACTAAAGGGTGACACTTCACTGGACATAAGTAATCTGAATACAGAGGGGGTCAACATGAAGCTGGAGAACAGACAGTGGAGCCGAGGTAGGAAGTTATGGTCAAGCACTCATCAGCCTCAAGGGGGAATAATTGTTGGAGGACATTAGAAAGTGAGGCTGATGATTTGCTATGTCATTAGCAATAATAATAGTATTAATACCGCTCCGCATAGGTAACATAGTGCAGAAAGTGAGGTCTTTCTTGTCTAAATATGATAATATGCTTGGGTGCATCAAGTTAATTTAAAATTTATGTTATAGCATATTAAAACAATCTCAAGTGAACTAAGTGCAGTATAGTTTATATAAAACATGCTTTGTTGATCAGTCACTAAACCAACAATAAATAAATGTATACTAAGAATCAATCAGAAAAAAAGAAAAAGCTGTGTTAGCACAGTAAAACCAAGGGTACTAAACTCAAATAAATCTGTATGTAAGCAAATATAACATTTTTAAATTTTTAAATGATTGAGAATTTGGGCTGCTCTCATGGGAAAGGGTAAATCACTCCAGAGATCAGATGTCACCACTGTAAAGGCTCTGTTGCCTCTGCTTTTCAGCCTTGAAGCAAACTGAGGAGCACTTGGTTTGTAGACCGCAGGGCTTTGGTAGGAATATAGGGTTTCAAAAGTTCAGTTAAATAACTAAGTAACACCTGATCACATCCAACATATAAAGAATTATAACTAGGTTGAAACAAGAAGTAACAAAAGTATAAATTACTCTCTCTAAGTCATGTTGTGGGAAAAAGGTCTTCATTTTTAACTAATTGGAAAAGCTCTTCTTAACAACAGGGCTGGTGTGTTTGTTGAGTTTTAGAACACCATCAAAAATCACCAAGGTTCCACATAACAGAGTGATAATAGGAGGCTAAACAATCAATAGCGCTCTCATACCCAACCAAGGTGGGGTGGTCCAAATAAAACAATTTCTGTTTTGTTTTTATTCAGTTTAAGAAGGTTTGTCTCCGGCCATGAGTACATATCCTTAAGACAGTTTACTAGTGTCTGCATAGAAGCAGAAGCAGTCAGATTATAAAGGTAAGTATATTTGTAGTTCATCTGCCAAACAATGAGAGGCAATGATGTGCTTCTCCAAAGTGGAACCCAAAGGAAGCAAATATAAAGAAAAGAGAGTGTGAGCCCAATAGAGAACCCTGGGGAACCCCATAATTGTTTGGGGATACAGATGACAGATACTGTCCTAAATGAACAGAAGAAACTCCTATCCGACAAATATAATGGATGCTTATCTGCTTTAGAAGTCCATCTGTAAAGCAAACAAAGCTTGCTTTGGGTCAAAGTATTATTCTAACTTATGTTAAATTTGAAAGATAAAAGATTATATGACAACCAAAATGATTAACTACAAGGGGTAACTGCATGAAATATTGTACATGATAATGCAAAATAGACTTCTGCCTTATGAAATACACTACCGTGTGATGGCAAGGACTCTCCAGGTAAGATAACAACTGTAGATGCCATCCTTTCTGTTACCCATTATAAAAGCATAAAAATGAAGAGAAGTGTAAATATAAAAACAACTTAATAAGAAGAAAGGGAGAAAAGGGAGTGCTTTACTTCAAGAAGATCTAACATTGCATGTTATGGATATTATTAATCTTATGTTTTATGCTATAAGCAGTAACAACAAAACCTGAATGGAAGATAAGGTTCTGACAGTCCCATTCAGCCTCCCCCAGCCAAGAGGCTGCCGAGCCTGGCCTCGTATTGGAGAAAATCTTGCTGAGATCCGTGACCAGCGAAGGCTCGCCCTGTCGTGGAACGGCTAAAGGAGAGAGGAGACTCAGCAGAGCAGGTATCCAGCACGGACCCAGATCTTCTTAGATCTTCTGGAAGCAGAAGGAACCATCTCGACAAGAACGCGTTGTGGGCTGAGGCCTCCACCTGGATTGGAACCGAGTCGTTTGAGGGGCCTTCACGACATGATGACATCACCTACGTGACTCCTGGGAGCTGCTGCCCCAGCCAGTGGGAGTTCTGATGACAGCAGATAGCCAGTGCCTCCTAACACCCGTGGCACGAGGTACACCGGGAACAACGCTAACTAGGGGGATCTGAGAGGTCCCCCAGTTCAGGAAGTGCTTAATGCATCTTCAAGCAACCAAGTCTGTGAAACAAGTCAGCTAACGGATGAAGCAGCAGAGCTCGACAGTGACACTGATTTTGTCACCAGTAAGTTGGCTACGGCCAGGGTCGTCGATGGAGAGCAAACCAGTGAGATTCAGAAGCTCACTGGTGAGAATTGAAATTGAAGATCATCAACGATTTGCTTAGAGCAACGAAGGGGGAACAGGTGGAATGGAGGAAGCGGTCCTCACAGAAGCCTGAAGAAGATGCTACAACATCATGAGGACTGAATGATCGTCTAAAAAATGCTGACAATGTTATGAAGTCTGTCTAACACTGAAATTGTCTTTGCTATTGCCGCTATTGTTGTGTTTTCACATATATACTATATCTCGAGTGCCTTATCTTTTGTGCCCATAAGTATAGGTGCCTCTGACCTGTGTGGTGTGCACTGCAATTGAGGATGCTGTGTTGGTAAGATCAGTTTTTTTGTTATTACAGCTTCCAGAGTGACGAGCACACCATGTGAGTGAGAAGATTTAGTTTGAAGCTTGCAAATGTTTATATCAATAAAAACAGCTCACGCAGTGTTTTTGCAATGTTCACCTTGTTTAAACAAATATTTACTCTTGATTTGATAAAAATACTTCGTGTTGATACCAGTAGGCATCAAAGGGGGAAATGTCGTGTATTTTTATCTTGATGACATCAGTATTTTATATCAATATTTTTATATCATGTATTGTTATATATATTAATCACACACTCTAATTAATGGTCACATTATATATTATTTGTCACCTATATTGTCACTCACACACTGAAGCTCTGCATGCTGTAGACAGGTAAAAATGCTGAGGCCTGCTCTGCAGGCAACCTGGGATTTTTCCATTAAGTAATGCTAGCCCCCACCTTTGTGAGGAGCTTCACCTTTTACACAGTGCACTTTTGACCCAGCTTCTCCCGAGGGGAGGGGCAGAGGCGCACCTGGACTTCGGAACGTGGGAAAGCTGGGTGTCTTGCTAGCCCCCCGAGAACAATTCATAGAACTGTTGCCTAAAGAGCATCTTAATATGTCCCCTCCCCTGATAACAGCTGGAGGAGGTGTGAGATTGGGCTATATAAGGGCATGGCAAACTTGGGAGGGAGCGCTCTTCTTTGCTCTTCCTCTCACCCGTGTTTGCAGCGGCTGCAGGCTCTCACTCCCGAGAGGGCTTCTGTTTTTTATACTCTGTTAAACTCTGGACATTTATTTCTTTGCTTTTCTACCACCTTATAACAGCACCAAGGCACTCACTCTCGGGAGGCTTTTTGCTTTCTTGCATTTTGTTTAACTTTTTGATATCTCGAACTTTGTTTAACTTTGTGCTTCAATAAATCCTGGAAACGAAACCTGCTCATCTCCAGTGAGTTTCTGTGAAGTGTGGAGCTTTTCTCAAGGTGCATTTGCTCCCATTAGTCTCCCCTCCGCCTGGTAAGAGCAACAGGGGGAGAGAGCCGCAAAAAAACCCGACAATACCATACCACTTTTATTTATACAGCACTTTTAAAAACAACAGGGCTGACCAAAGTACTGTACAATAACATCACACATAAAAGACCAAAACAGGTCAAAAGGCAATGAGATACAGAAATAAAACAAAGGTGTAAGGGTTAAATAAATAGCTGATTTAGGAACTGTAACAGTGTCTTAAGATTTAAGTCAGAGTCTCACACTGGGTTGAAGGCCAAGGAATAAAAATGTGTTTTTAAATGAGATTTAAAAGCAGTAAGTGAAGGGGCTTGTCTGACATACAGCCACAAAAGCTCGATCACCCCTGAGTTTTCGTTGCACCTTTGGTACAAGTAAAAGCATCTGGTCTGCTGACCTAAGGGAACGAGATGGAACATATGGGTGCAGCAGTTCAGATAGATAAAATAGGGCACAACCATTAAGAGACTTAAAAACAAATAAAAGAATTTTAAAATGGATTCGTAAATGAACTGGAAGCCAGTGAAGAGAAGCTAATATTGGGGTGATGTGCTCTCGCTTACTTGTACCAGATAAAAATCGTGCAGCAGCATTTTGCACCAGCTGTAGATGAGCAATAGAGACCTGGCTAATTCCAGTCAGAAGTGTATTACAGTAATCAAGACGAGATGTTATAAAAGCATGTATTACTGTTTCTAGACTATGTTTTGAAAGAAGAGGCTTGAATTTTGACAGTATTTCACCACTGCGTTCACCTGAGTATTAAGCCTTAAAGTCAGGTCCATTTTCACACCTAAATTAGTGATGATGCGTTTCTCATATGGGCCAGAGAGGAAAGGTCAACACAGGGGGTACTGCTGGTGCTACTGGGTCTAAACATGATTTCTGTTTTTTTCTCATTCAAACTCAAAATTTAGTGACATCCATCCCCTGATGTCCCTAAGGCATTCAAGGACATCAAACATCAGAAGAGGCTTCAATGCAGTCAGACTGTGGTGGATTTAAAACACTATTCATGGTTTTAAACAATACACAAGACTTGTGACAATTTGAGACAATAGTTGAGAAATATTTAGTCCTGGCCTCTTTTACAGTTGACTGATAGCGACGCCAATAGTCTCTTAGAATTTGAAAGGACACTTGTAATCTGTCTTTTCTCCACTTCTCCTCAGCTCTGTGGCACTCGCGTCTGACTGAGCGGGTCATGTCATTCAGCCAAGGCTCATGTTTAGCTTTTGACTGCCTAACCTTTAATGTAGCCACAGTGTCAACAGTGTTTTGGCAGGTGTTATGAAACCATAAACTCATTTCCTCTGTATCATCACCTACATACTCAGAAATAACAGTTCTTTGTGAAAATGGTCGAGAATTGAATGGCTGCGGAAGGGTTCATAATCTGGCATCTGCGAGCAGCAGGCCGAGGTTTCCCTACAGTCCAGCCCAGAGAGATCCCAAACAGAACAGAAAACGTTGCCTCACAGATCTCCAGGTTAAGAACAGGCAGACCATGTGTTAAAACAAGATCTAGTGTGTGTCCACGTTCCTGAAGGGCACCAGACACGCACTGCACCAGGTTAAAAGAGTCAGTGAGAGTTAAAAAGTCCTTTGCAATAGGGTTGTCAGGACAACACACGGACATTAAAATCTCCAGTAATAAGGATACAGTCATAGTTGGGTATAACCTCCATTAAGAGCACAGAAAATGTCATGAATCAGTTGAAAACTGGAATGGTGAACTCAAATGCAAATCCCAATCAAGAGGCCACAACAGTAATAACAGTGTTTCACAATCATTTATTTATCAAAGGGAGCTCAGCAGTTCCGATCCAAAAATAGTTAGCCAAAAACTACTGGTCCAGGTGGATTACTCTGAGAAGAGAGAAGAGAAAAGTCTTAGTCTCTGGAATATCCACACAAAGGGCAATCCATCCTCGAGGAATAATAAGACCCTGCCAGCACTCCTAGGTGGGCCCCATATGGGATAAGCAAGGGCAAACATTATGGGCCCCATAAGGTTTTGTCCGCGGTTTCCATGGTGGCCCTACATGGGTTTGCCCAGATAGATTTTAACCGGCCCTGCATATGTGTTCATTTGGACCCATACAGTCCATGCATGCATGGGCTATGCATGGACCCTGCATGGGCCTCATGTAAGTCAACCGTCTGGGTCCCAATGAACACATATTCAGGGCCGGTTAAAATCTATCTGGGCAAACCCATGTAGGGCCACCATGGAAACCGCGGACAAAACCTTATGGGGCCCATAATGTTTGCCCTTGCTTATCCCATATGGGGCCCACCTAGGAGTGCTGGCAGGGAGAGAGGCCTTACTTGGTCCTGAAAGAGTTGTTCGAAGGGGGGAGAAAGGTCCAGATTAATTGCCAATTCCTTGAGCTTGAAGGATGTGCTGAAGGAGGGTGAGCAGGCAGTCCACTTCTTTTGCAATGGATAGAAGGATGCAGACTAAGAGGACAAAAAACAGGATGTTAGCACACAAATACAGATCGCAATGGCAGCATACAGAGCTGAACCTAATTACTACTCTAAGGAGGCAGATAATCTGGCAGAGACTGGATGGTGGAGCTGGTCCTGAAATACCACAGCTGACGAGGCTTGATATGACACAGGTGCTCAGCTGATGGAAGAATCCGGACTCCGCCTAGAAGGGTGGAGATCCACTTCAACCTCCTAATCCTAGGTGACAAGGAAACCAGCAACTAACAGACCATGACAGAAACGTCATTTATAAAGTCCTTACTGTATATACTGTATCCTAGTGTATTTTTTTCTGTTTTCCTGGTAAAGGTAGTGCTGGTAAAACGGCTGCATGACCTCAGACACCTGTCCCCCCTGTTTGTTTCTGTGTTTGTATTTCTTGGATGGGTGTTCTGTTAACTGTAATTTCCCCATTGTGGGACTAATAAAGGTATTCATTCATTCATTCATTTGAATATGAGAATATCTTTTTTAGTAATTTTCAGGAGTGTAAAAGACAAATAGTTAGAGTACACATCAGATGCCATTTACTTTAAGCATTACAAACCTCATGCTGTCATGTTCTTTTGAGAGATGAAGTTTTCTCCTGAAAACCCTTCCAAACATGTCATACTTGTTCAGTCTTTTTCTAGTTGTAATGTTATGAACTTTAACCTTTAATATGCTAACAGAATCTTTGAGATATACAGTGGGTACGAAAAGTATTCAGACCCTTTTAAATTTTTCATTCTTTGTTTCATTGCAGCCATTTGCTAAAATCAAAAAAGTTCATTTTATTTCTCATTAATGTACACTCAGCACCCCATCTTAACAGAAAAAACAGAAATGTAGAAATTTTTACAAATTTATGCATTGTCCTTCAATGCACATATTTGTTTAATATGTGCATTGAAGGACAAATCCTGGTCAAAAATGACTCCAAGAGTTCTCACAATGTAACTGGAGGCCAAAGTTATGCCATCCAGAGTAAGTATCTGGTTTGACACCATGTTTCTAAGATTTGTGGGGCTGAGTACAAGAACTTCAGTTTGATCTGAATTTAGAAGCAGGAAATTAGAGGTCATCCAGGCCATCCATATGATTCAAACCACTGCATTCAGTACCTTTAATACCTATGGCATGCTCTAATCTCTGTAATAAAATGTTGTGGTCAACAGTATCAAAGCTGCACTGAGGTCCCCGAGGTCATCCGTCTCCGCCGCATGCCACGCGGTCGGCCCCTAGTCATGCCACGTTGCCGCCGCTGCCGCTGGGACCACAGTCGGCCTCCTGCCTTGCCACGTCATCGCCGCCACCGCCGCCGCTGGGAGTGCGGTCGGCCTTCTGCCTTGCCACGTCGTCGCCGCTGCCGTTGAGAGCGCAGTCGGCCTCCTGCATTGCCACGTCATTGCCACGTCATTACCGCTGCTGCCGCTGCTGCCGCTGGAGCCGCGGTCGGCCTCCTGCCTTGTCGCCTCATCGCTGCCGCTGGAACTGCAGTCGGCCACCCAACTAGTTTGGACTCTGCCTTTCTGCCCCTTGCCCTGGGCGGCCCCCTGAACTGTTCTTCCCCCCTGTCGTTTGCTAGTTTTATTTTATCTTAGCTCCTGGACTGTTCCTCGTTCTGGCCCCCTGTTTTGGACATTGGAGCTCTCCGGCCTTGTGCCGTCACCTTTTGTTATGGTCCTGTGTTTTTGTTTTGTCCCTTGCCTTTGACCCCTACTGGACTGCTTCCCCATGCCCGTGCTCTGTTTTTGTGTTTTGGACTGTTTTTGGCTGGGCCCCTCCCCAATCAGACCAGGAGCAACATGTTTAGCCGCATGTTCTCCTTGAATCGCTGGCTGTCTGAGTGGTGTCCAAAAAACGACGTGGGCTTCATAGATAATTGGCAAAGTTTCTGGGGAAAACCTGGTCTTGTTAGGAGAGACGGCATCCATCCCACTTTGGATGAAGCAGCTCTCATTTCTAGAAATATGGCCAAATTTATTAACCCTCCTAAAACCTGAATACCCAGGGTTGAGACCAGGAAGCAGAGTTGCAGTCTTACACGCAACTTCTCTCCTCCTGCCATCCCCCCAAAACCCCATCCCCATAGAGTCGGTGCCTGCTCCCAGACCACCAAAAAACAAAGCTAAAATCAGCAAAAAGCTATTTAAGCATAAAAATTCAAAAACAATAAATAATACAGCTTCATCAACTGCACCAAAAAATAAAACAATTAAATGTGGATTGTTAAACATTAGGTCTCTCTCTTCCAAGTCCCTATTAGTAAATGATTTAATAGTTGATCAATGTATTGATTTATTCTGCCTTACAGAAACCTGGTTACAGCAGGATGAATATGTTAGTTTAAATGAATCAACACCCCCGAGTCACAGTAACTGTCAGAATGCTCGAAGCACAGGTCGAGGAGGAGGATTAGCTGCAATCTTCAATTCCAGCTTATTAATTAATCAAAGACCCAGACAAAGTTTTCATTCTTTTGAAAGCCTGACTCTTAGTCTTGTCCATCCTAATTGGGAAAATCAAAAACCTGTTTTATTTGTTATTATCTATCGTCCACCTGGTCCTTACTCAGAGTTTCTGTCTGATTTCTCAGACTTTTTATCTGATTTAGTGCTCAGTTCAGATAAAATAATTATAGTGGGTGATTTCAACATCCATGTAGATGCTGAGAATGACAGCCTCAACACTGCATTTAATCTATTGTTAGATTCAATTGGCTTCTCTCAAAATGTAAAGGAGCCCACCCACCACTTTAATCATACTCTGGATCTTGTCCTAACATATGGCATAGAAACTGAAGACTTAACAGTATTCCCTGAAAGCCCTCTCCTGTCTGATCATTTCTTAGTAACATTTACATTTACTTTAATGGATTACACAGCAGTGGGGAATAAGTTTTATTACAGTAGAAGTCTTTGTGAAAGTGCTGTAACTAAGTTTAAGGATCTAATTCCTTCATTGTTATGCTCTTCAGTGCCAACACAGTGCAGAGCAGCTACCTAAACTCTGCTCCCAGTGAGGTCGATTATCTCGTCAATAGTTTTACATCCTCACTGTGTATAACTTTGGATACTGTGGCTCCTCTGAAAAGGAAAGCTTCAAATCAAAAGTGCCTGACTCCGTGGTATAATTCACAAACGCACAGCTTAAAGCAGATAACCCGAAAGCTGGAGAGGGAATGGCTTCTCACTAAATTAGAAGATGCTCATTTAGCCTGGAAAAAGAGTTTGTTGCTCTATAAAAAAGCCCTCCGTAAAGCTAGGACATCTTACTATTCATCATTAATTGAAGAAAATAAGAACAACCCTAGGTTTCTTTTCAGCACTGTAGCCAGGCTGACAAAGAGTCAGAGCTCTGTAGAGCCGAGTATTCCTTTCACTTTAACTAGTAGTGACTTCATGGATTTCTTTACAAATAAAATTTTAGATATTAGAGAAAAAATTATTCATAACCATCTCAAAGATTATTCTTCATGTTCGGCTGCTTTCAGCACTGCTGGTATTTGTTTAGACTCTTTTGCTCCAGTTGATCTTTCAGAGTTAACTTCAATAGTTACTTCCTCCAAACCAGCAACATGTTTATTAGATCCCATTCCTACTAGACTGTTCAAAGAAGTCTTTCCAATTATTGATGCTTCAATCTTAAAAATGATCAATCAGTCTTTATTAGTTGGCTATGTACCACAGACCTTCAAGGTGGCTGTAATTAAACCTCTACTTAAAAAGCCATCACTGACCCAGCTGTCTTAGCTAATTATAAGCCAATCTCCAACCGTCCTTTTCTCTCAAAGATTCTTGAAAGAGTAGTTGTAAAACAGCTAACTGATCATCTGCAGAGGAACGGTTTATTTGAAGAGTTTCAGTCAGGTTTCAGAATTCATCACAGTACAGAAACAGCATTAGTGAAGGTTACCAATGATCTTCTTAGAGCCTCTGACAGTGGACTCATCTCTGTACTTGTCCTGTTGGACCTCAGTGCAGCTTTGATACTGTTGACCATAACATTTTATTACAGAGATTAGAGCATACTATAGGTATTAAAGGTACTGCGGTGGTTTGAATCATATTTATCTCATAGACTCCAATTTGTTCATGTAAATGGGGAGTCTTCTTCACACACTAAGGTTAATTATGGAGTTCCACAGGGTTCTGTGCTAGGACCACATTTATTTACATTATACATGCTTCCCTTAGGCAGTATTATTAGAAAGCATTGCATCACATTTCATTGATATGTAGATGATACCCAACTTTATCTATCCATTAAGCCAGATGACACACATCAATTAGATAAACTGCAGGAATGTCTTAAAGACATTAAGGCCTGTATGACCTCTAATTTCCTGCTTCTAAATTCAGATAAAGCTGAAATTCTTGTTCTCGGCCCCACAAATCTTAGAAACATGGTGTCAAACCAGATACTTACTCTGGATGGCATTACTTTGGCCTCCAGTAACACTGTGAGAAATCTTGGAGTCATTTTTGACCAGGATTTGTCCTTCAATGCACATATTAAACAAATATGTAGGACCGCTTTTTGCAATTGTGCAATATTTCTAAAATTAGAAACATCCTCTCTCAGAGTGATGCTGAAAAGCTAATCCATGCATTTATTGCTTCTAGGCTGGACTATTGTAATTCATTATTATCAGGCTGTCCTAAAAGCTCCCTGAAAAGCCTTCAGCTGATTCAAAATGCTGCAGTTAGAGAATATTTCTCCCATATTGGCTTCTCTTCATTGGCTCCCTCTTAAATCAAGAACAGAATTTAAAATTCTTCTTCTCACCTACAAGGTCTTGAATAGTCAGGCCCCATCTTACTTTAAAGACCTCATAGTACCTTATCACCTCAATCGCTGTCAAACTGCTGGCTTACTTGTGGTTCCTAGGATAATTAAGAGTAGAATGGGAGGCAGAGCCTTCAGCTTTCAGGCCCCTCTTCTGTGGAACCAGCTCCCAGTTTTGAGCTGGTTCCTCTCTATTTTTAAGATTAGGCTTAAAACTTTCCTTTTTGATAAAGCTTATAGTTAGGGCTGGATCAGGCGATCTTGAACCCTCCATTTGTTATGTTGCAATAGGCCTAGGCTGCTGGGGATTTCCCATGATGCATTGAGTGTTTCTTTTCATTTTGTTTATACTTCCCTCTACCTTTAATCATTAGTTATTATTAATCTCTGTCTCTTCCACGGTGTGTCTTTGGTCCTGTCTTTCAACCCTCAGCCCAACCGGTCACAGCAGATGACTGCCCCTCCCTGAGCCTGGTTCTGCTGGAGGTTTCTTCCTGTTAAAAAGGAGTTGGTCATTCACAGTGTCTCCAAGTGGTCATAGGTGGTCGTTTTGATGGTTTTATCTTTAATTATTGTAGGGTCTTTACCTTTCAATATAAAGCACCACCTAACAAACATTTATTTAAAATTCTTAAAGGTGCAAAGTATTAAAATTAGAAATATTAGTTCCTTAACCTGCAAATTGTTTTACTTTTTCCAAATTTGCCTTCATATTAAATTCTAACAGGAAATATGTGCACCTTTAGGAACTCATGGTTTTGCTGTGTAGTGTCACCATTATTACAAAGGTGATGCTCATTATAAGGGTGCTGCTGTTGTTGTTGTGAAACCTTAAAATGGTTTACAATTTTCATTCATGAAGCTTTATTGGGTGAGGTGTTCCGGGCATATCCCACTGGGAGGAGGCCCCGTGGTAGACCCAGGACACGCTGGAGAGATTATATTTCTCGGCTGGCCTGGGAATGCCTTGGGGTCCCTCCGGATGAGCTGGAGGTGGTGGCTGGGGAGAGGGAAACCTGGGCTTCTCTGCTTAGGCTCCTGCCCCCGCAAACCGGCCTCGGATAAGCAGAAGAGAATGGATGGATGGAAGCTTTATATGTCTAATACAATGTGTGTAATTGATTCAGAATAAGGTTAAACCAATTAGCAGAAATTTAACTCGAGAGTATTATTGTTATAAAATCTTTTATTTATATAGTTTTTCTCAAATCTGGAAAGCTGTTTTTCAGAAGAGACCTTTACAAAATAAAAGGATTGACGGACACATTATACACATATACAATTTAAAAAGGCATCTGCAGGAGTATTTGCAGATAAATAAAGAATGTACAAATTCTTTCTTTTTTAACACATAAGTGGGCATAAAGTCTCTGCACTTTTCTCCTGTGCTTATACGTCAGTTTGAAGAAATGTCAAACAGTCAACTGAACCGCAGGAAAAAAAAAACTAAAAACTAAAACTAAAACTAAACTAAAAACAAACAAATCTGACAAGTAAAACTCAATTTGATCAGGAATTCCTATTTCATTTGTAAAGCAGATTTCAGGCCTGATCCCTTGTGTGCTACCTGACAGTTATACATTTAGAGCTTTAGAACACCCCAATCCACACCTCCAACACAATAATTAAATTTGCTGACGATACCACCATTGTTGGCCTAATTACAGATGGTGATGAATGTGCCTACAGGGACGAGGTGAAATGTCTGGGTGAATGGTGTAAAGTCAGTGACATAGTACTTAACACCTCCAAGACAAAAGAGATCATTGTGGACTTCAGGAGAACAAAGAGGTCAGATCACATCTCCGGAGAACTAGTGGAACGTGTGGAGAGTGTGAAATTCCTTGGGGTCCACATATCCAACAATCTGAAATGGACACAGAACACCTCGTACCTGATCATGAGAGCACATCAAAGACTGTATTTTCTGAGGAAGTTAAAACAAGCTCAGCTTCCTCAAAAACTCCTGGTGAACTTTTACCGCAGCACTATCGAGAGCGTCCTCACCAACTGCATGACTATGTGGTACTCCAGCTGCACAGCCTCAGAGAGGAAGGACCTACGTAGGGTGGTCAGAGCGGCAGAACGTATCATCGGGACTGAACTCCCCAACCTGGACAGTGTATATAACAGCCGTCTGCAGAACAAGGCTGACATCATCAGGAAGGATGCAACACACCCTGGGAACTATCTGTTTTCTCTGTTACCATCTGGGAGGCGCTATAGAGCTATTCGTGCTCACACGAACAGACTGAGAAACAGCTTCTTCCCTAGAGCTGTGGCCTCCATCACCCCTCTCAACACCTAATAGACTGTAAACTTGGACATTGCATATTTGCACATCTTCATACAACCATTTCACCCATAATTTATGTTATTATTTATCTTGCAATCCATACTTTTAAAATTGTACTGGTTTTATTGTGTAAATATCCATATGCTTATGTAAATACTTTTGCTTATTTTTTTATCTTTTGGGGGGTGTCAAACTAAATTTCGTTGTATGCAAGTATAATGACAAAAAAGGTTCTTCTTCAACTTACGTAGAACTGCTGGTGAAATTCTGGAGTGCTAATGAATTTATCAGTGTAGTTGTTTTCATTATTTATAGTGATTTGAATTAAATATGATCACAAAAAGATATTCAAGCAAACTCATGAACAGTGATGCACAAGAAGCCTACTGCAATGCTCCAAACACACTAAATTATAATGAGACTGTTTGAACAATGACTTGCACTCTGAAGACTGTAAAATATTACTCAGATAAAACAATTAGAACCTTGACTCACATTAAAGTATGAACAATTATTAAAATCCATTTTGGATAATCTGTTCTGTCCACAACAAAAAAAATTAGTGAACAGAGGATGAATTCAGAAATGTTATAAAGACCTTTTGTAAATTAAAATTATGACAGAACTTGCAGTATAAAGTATAAAATAGTCTTTATGCTTCTGTTCTTTGTTTATATTGCATTTTTGTCAGAACAACCTTTACTGTAGATACTAAATTACCTCAATCTGACATGTTGACCTTTGCTTAAATCACTCACAGTTTTTGCTCGACAGCACAGATGGTACATGAGGATGCCTCTGATGGTTTGGTCTCTAATGCCATAGATGAGAGGACTCAAACATCTGGGAAGAAGCATCATAAACACATAAAGTACATTCAAGATACGTAAAGCTGTTACTCTGTCAAGGACTTTTGAGATCTCTGTAAGCAGAGGATTATGAATTGTTGAGGAAAGACTGAGGCCCAGCTGTATCAGGTGCAGCAGCAGTGTGTTACGAGCCTTACGGGCCGAAGCTTTGTCTGTGGAGGCCGACCTGGCTGCTATTGCAACACCAATATAGGAGCAAGTGACGGCCACAGCAGCAGATACAAACAGAACACAAGTGTAAGCTTTGTCATAATCATCAGAGATTGGGTTGAGCAACACATGAGTAAGAGAGCAAAAGTCTTTCATTTGCAAACTCTCTAGGTCTTCAAATGGAAAAATTAACAGCAAAATCACTCTAATGAAAACATTTAGTGAACTGATGGACCAAACTATGATAATAGCTAGTGCTGTGTTTCTGATGGTGATGATGGCAGCGTGTCTCAGTGGGCAGCACACAGCTACATATCTCTCCAGAGACATCACCACCAGTGTGAGAGGAGAGATCCCAGTTGTAAGAGTGGTAATCATGATCAGAAAACCACATACAGGATATGTAAGTCTGATTCTACAAACAGACAGTAAGTACAATAATTGAGTCAAGACCATCTGTACAGTGTCTGCAAAAATTAGGTTATAAAGAAGAATGTAACAGGCTGTTTCACAAAACACTGGTTTACTCCTCAAGGTGTGCAGCATGAGCCCATTAATAAAGAGAAACACACAGCAGGATACTGTAATTGGAACAGACGACAACAGAACTTCCAGTATCCCTCTGTACTGCAGTCCAGCAGTGATGTTAGTCTGAGACTGAGTGACGTAAGACATGTTAAAGATGCATTTACAGGACTGCCTTCAAAATTTGATGGTGTCTGTTAAAGACTTTATCTGGAAATAAAATTATTTTCAGATGTCAGAAACTAAAACAAACCATTAACATTTTGATGCCATTATAATAAAGAGGCACAGTAAGTCTTCAGTTCACATTGAGTTTAGATGTCAAAACTCCCTTTGTCAGTGGTCAGCAGATAAGAAGCAGTCACCTGTCTGCAGGGTTTTCCCACATTCACACACCTTTTAAGAACTCTGTCCTCACCCCCACTTCACATGATACTGTTATGTGTAAGCAGAGTAAGCCAATTAAACAGTAATCAGTGATGTAATCTTTATTTCAACACCACAATCTGTGTCAGTTAAGGTGAATATGAGAATATCTTTTAAACAATTGTAGGAGTCTAAAAGACAGATTGAGTACACATGTTGCAATCTAAATAGTGCAAATGGTAAAAACTAATCTTACAAAATTAATTAAATTGTCTATTAAAGAGTGTATAGTGGTAGTAATATGGTAATCAGTTGATTTCCAGCCAGACATCATTAGATGCCATTCACATTCAGCTTTACAAAACTCATGTTGCCATGTTCTTTTAAGAAAGACGAGGCTTTCTCCTGACAGCCCTTCCAAACAAGTTATACTTATTCAGTCTTATTCTAATTGAACTGTCATGAACTTTAACCTTTAACATGCTTTAAGATATAGCTTTTGGGCTTGTTGCAGCTTCTCGGAGCCTTGCATACTCTGACCTTGGGGTCATTTTTCTGGGACATTTACTCCTGGCATTGTGATAACACATATCCGAATGCTCCAAACAAACAAACTTCAAAAATTTCCTGCTTCTAACTTCTATCTGAACTTAGAAGCAGGAAATTAGAGGTCATCCAAGCCTTTATGTCTTTGAGACATTCTTGCAGGTTGATGTGTGTCATCTGGCTTCATGGGTAGATAAAGTTGTGTGTCATCTGCATAACAATGAAAATGTATGCAGTGCTTTCTAATAATACTGCCTAAGGGAAGCATGTATAATGTAAATAAAATTGGTCCTAGCACAGAACCCTGTGGAACTCCATAATTAACCTTAGTGTGTGAAGAAGACGCCCCATTTACATGAACAAATTGGAGTCTATTAGATAAATATAATTTGAACCACTGCAGTGCAGTACCTTTAATACCTATGGCATGCTCTAATCTCTCTAATAAAAGGTTATGGTCAACAGTATCAAATCTGCACTGATGTCCAATAGGACAAGAACAGAGATGAGTCCACTGTCAGAGGCTGTAAGAAGATCATTTGTAACGTTCAGTAATGCTGTTTCTGTACTGTGATGAATTCTGAAACATGACTGAAACTCTTCAAATAAACCATTAGTAAGACAGCTGGGTCAAGTGATGGCTTTTTAAAGCAATGATTTATTTACTGCCACCTTAAAAGCCTGTGGTACATAACCAACTAATAAAGACAGATTGATCATTTTTAAGATTGAAGCATCAATTAATGGAAGGACTTCATTGAGTGGTACAGTAGCAATTGGGTCTAATAAACATGTTGATGGTTTGGAGGAAGTAACTATTGAAGTTAACTCTGAAAGATCAATTGGAGCGAGAGAGTCTAAACCAATACCAGCAGTGCTGAAAGCAGCTGAACGCGAAGATAAGTCTTTGAGATGTTATGAATAATTTTTCCTCTAATGTCTAAAATTTTATTTGTTAAGAAATTCATGAAGTCACTAATAGTTAAAGTGAAAGGAATACTCGGCTCTACAGAGCTCTGACTCTTTGTCAGCCTGGCTACAGTGCTGAAAACAAACCTGGGGTTGTTCTTATTTTCTTCAATTAATGATGAGTAGTTAACAGTATTTCAGGGAATACTGTTAAGTCTTCAGTTTCTATGCCATATGTCAGGACAAGATCCAGAGTATGATTAAAGTGGTGGGTGGGCTCTATTACATTTTTAGAGAAGCCAATTGAATCTAATAATAGATTAAAAGCAATGTTAAGGCTAGTTAATAACAAATAAAACAGGTTTTCAAATTTTCAGGTCAGGTGGTCAAGACTAAGAGTCAGGCTTTCAAAAGAATTAAAACTTTGTCTGTGTCTTTGATTAATTAATAAGCTGGAATGGAAGATTGCTGCTACTTCTCCTCCTCGACCTGTGCTTCAAGCATTCAAGCCTCCAGTCTGCGGATTGGGGACCTCTGGTCTAAATAACTTCAGATCACCTAATTACATGTATCTGCTATATTTAGACTTTTTTTATGAGGCAATACCCAGTCACTTGGTTAGAAGTGTCTGCTATTACTCAAACAGAGCTACAACTTCATCTGCGCCCCGACCGCCAACAGCAGATCTACAAAACAGTTTAAGCTTGACTTATTTTACGGGCTGCATGGAAACCTTTGTCTCAACAATGTTACTTGAAGGCTGGAGCTCCCCAGGAATCACTTTGGGTTCTCAAACGGTGTTGCACACTGGGTTGGAGCTCCTGGCTTTCACTTTCTACCTGTGTCTCCCCACTGTCATTGGTCTCTTAAATTTCCCAAGAAGGTTCTTAGGAAACTCAAGTGGAGGTCTTTACTTGTATGTACACAACTTTTACAGCAACAAAAATGTGAGATTTGACCCAAAGGACCATCTGAAAAATTCCAGGAATTCTACCAATTATCAAGAGACCAGGCACACACAATCAGCTTCCAGTATAAAAAGCTTTTAATTCTTGCAAGAAGGAGCAGAGACAATCAGCTGTGCAGCTTCATGAGAGTGCTCAACTTGAGGAAATTCCTCGGAGCATTGTATGCTTCTCTTTATGCATTATGGACAAGCACATGAACTTATATGGTAGTAAGGAGTGTAGACAAAAAAGGAGCACTCACTCACCTCTGTGGTGATGAAGTGTTTTGAGAGACTCATCAAGACATTCATCACCTCCTCACTGCCCACCACCCTCGACCCACTACAGTTTGCATACCGGCCAGACAGATCCACAGATGACGCCATATCCTTCCTCCTCCACAAGACCCTTTCACACATAGACACTGGTAAGGGGAACTATGTGAGAGTGCTGTTTGTAAATTACAGCTCAGCATTCAACACCATAGTTCCCTCCAGGCTGGTCTCTAAGCTGCTGGACCTGGGCCTGGGCCCATCCCTGTGCAGGTGGGTTCACAGCTTCCTGACCAGCAGACCACAGGTGGTACGAGTGGGTCACCTCACCTCATCCTCCCTCACCCTCAACACTGGATCCCCCCAAGGCTGTGTGCTCAGCCCTCTGCTGTACTCACTGTACACCCATGACTGCGAGGCCACGTCAGAGTCCAACGTCATCATCAAGTTTGCTGACGACACTGCTGTTGTGGGACTAATCTCTCACAATGAGGAGACAGCCTACAGGAGAGAGGTCTCCCGCCTGGAGAACTGGTGCCAGGAGAACCACCTCCTGCTCAACGTCAGCAAAACGAAGGAACTGATCGTGGACTTCAGCAGGAAGCAGCAGAGGGACTACCATCCACTTGTCATCAGTGGTGCTGAGGTGGAAAGAGTGGACACTTTCAAATACCTGGGAGTGACCATCTCACAGGACCTGTCCTGGACTCATCACATAAACATCACTGTGAAGAAGGCCAGACAGCGTCTCTACCTCCTCAGGCGGCTGAGAGACTTCAAGCTCCCACTCAAGGTGCTCAGGAACTTTTACACCTGCACCATCGAGAGCATCATGCGTGGGAGCATCACCACCTGGATGGGAAACTGCACCAAGCAGGACTTCATGGCCCTAAAAAGGGTGGTTCGTTCAGCTGAACGGACCATCAGAACCCCCCTCCCCAACCTGCAGGACATTTACACCAAGCAGTGCAGGCTGAGGGCCATGAAGATCCTAAAACAGCCCAGCCACCCCGGACACTCTCTCTTCTCCCTGCTCCCATCAGGCCGGCGTTACCGCTGCCTGAGGGCTAAGACTGAAAGGTTGAAGAAGAGTTTTTACCCACAAGCCATCCGTCTGCTCAACTCTGAGCCCTAACTGGACCATTATTGCACAATGTAAATATTATAATTTAATTTATAAAAGTGTGTATAGTGCATAGTATATAGAGTATAGTGTATAGTGCGAATTACTTTTTTTTATTTTTATTCTTCTTATTTATATGTGTGTGTATATATGGTTGCAGGTACAAAATACATTTCACTGTGCATTGTACTGTGTATAACTGTGCATGTGACAAATAAAACACTATCTTAATCTTAATCTTAATCTTAGGTTGGCAGTTGACATAGTTTCCCCTACTCTGCACTCCAGCTGCAAGCAGGCAACCAGATACTGGAAAAACAAAAGTATTTTCTGGATGATCTGTTGTGCCAGGAGGAGCTGTATTGTAGACTCTGGGGGGTGGGGTATAGCAATTGCTGCACCTGTAATAAAATACCACAGCACACAAACAAAAAGAGGACAGAGCGAATAACCAACACTAATAACAGCAAACAGTGCCTGAAAGAGAAGTATGAAACAGAAAACAAGCAAATACTCTTGTTCTGTTGCTTGTGTGTGTGCATGCCTAAGTGCATGTGTATGTTTGTCATGAAACGTATTTGGTAAGGTGAGTGAGAAGCCACAACAGCGACCGCCAGGGATAGATCCGGGAACCCAGGCCACCTGCAGCCCCCTACGTGCACCGAAGACCAAGACCACGCAACCTGATGACAACCATGTGCCTAACCCAAGAGGAGGAGCAGGGCGACCCCAGCAGGGTGCCCCATGGCCAAAGGGCAAGAGGCCCACCCCCACCCAAACCAGACTTTTGTCTTTTTAAAATTGTTTAAACAAATTTGTGTCCAGAAGCTTTGATCTGGATTGATAGAGAAATTGGGAGAGAAACTGAAACATCAATAATTAACAGTAACTGATACAGTTAGGATAACAATTTAGGAGTACAGAGATTCAGAAAAGCAGTTATAATGTTTAATACTGGAACTAATGAAAGGTAGATCTGAGATTTTTACTTTTCTACAGAGTGCTTGTTCTATGTCCAACTGTGGACTGTCTAACAAACTTGATTTGATCCATTCTGAAACATACTGCAACCTATTGGCTAAGAAGTAGTGCTAAAAATTTGGTAGCTCTAAACCACCCCTACGTTTTTGCTTTTGTAAAGTTTTTAAACTTATTTGCGATAGTTTGTTTTTCCATAGAAATTTTGTCATGTTTGAGTCTAGTGACTTAAACCAAGCAAAAGAAGTTTTATTAGGGATCAGTGAAAACAAATAGTTGTTTTTGGCAAAATCATAATTTTAATGGAGGCAACGCTCCCCATGAGTGATACAGGTAAACTTTTTCAATGTGTGAGATAATCATCTATTATTTTTAATAGAGGAATATGATTTAACTGTGTCAAGTCTGAGAGTTTGACGGAAAAAATTCAACCCAAATATTTAATGTTGCCTGACTGTAGTGAGGTGGCGGAGGTGTTCTTAAATTTGCACTTCAGAGGCAACGCTGGTGATTTGCCCCAGTTGATGGAGTAGTCTGATTAAGATGAGAACTGGTTTGTAAGACTGATTGTCTTCAGAAGAGTGACTTGTGAGTTCCCAAGGAAAAGTAATACATCATCAGCAATAAAGGTTTATCTTATGATCTGTATTTTCAGTTTGACTCCCTTTAATATTTGCATTTTGTCGGATTGCTGCTGCCAGTGGCTCAATGAAGATAACAAAAGGTGAAGGACAGAGTGGATATCCCTGCCTGGTGCCCCTCTGGAGACTAAAACTTTGGGAAATAAGATCATTTGTCCTAACACGTGCAGTTGAAGAGCTGTATAGTGTTATGAGCCAGTTAATGAAGGATGAATGTGGGGGACCGAGTCAAAAACCAAGAGGAGTCACAGGAAATATTAGAAAAATAGGGTTTTTTATTTTAACCCAAAAGATCAAAATTACAAAACGCTGAGCTCATAAAAGAGGTCAAAGAAACAAAACTGAACTCAGGCAAAAATGTGCACAACAAACAAACTCACTGCACAAACAAAACATAACTGACCCACCTAAGAAATGACACACAAGGGTATATATACTGGCTGATCAGACCATTGACACACACACAATAGGGGTAACTAAACAGAATACACCAATCACAATCACCACAATACAGGTAAGTTTGTTAATAAACTAAACACCAAAAAAACCCCCACTAAAAGCAAAATCTTAAAGCTCCCATCTACAAATAATTAACTTAAACGGAAAGCTTTATTTAACTAAAGAAACAAAGCCCCTCCCCTCTACCAGAGCTGGTGGTGCAGCCCAATTTATCCAGTGTGCAGGTGTGGTCAGCCCTGGCCAACAGCTTGTCAGGCAACTCCCCAGGATTACAGCAGGTAAGTACCGGTAAAGAAACAAACTAATTATGAGCATCAACAAAAATGAACCATGGGTTGAGAGAAATACAAGTGAACTAAATGTGCGTGCTTACAAACAGAACAAATGCATTTAAACCAACCAATTTATTACAAACTAAAATAATGGTATTTGTATGAATAATGCATAAGGGAGTTACCGACTTTGCTGGAGTGTGGCCATAGATTTGGCCATCACACACCCCCCCACTTCTTTGTCTTCACCCTGGCAGCGAGAGAGATAATCAGCAGTGATGTTGTCCTTGCCAGGGATATAATGAACCTTAAACCGGTACGGCTGCATTGCAAGATACCACCTGGTGATTCTCCCATTAGTGTCCTTCATTCTGTCTAGCCACTGCAGGGCTCTGTGATCAGTTTGAAGGATGAATTCTCTTCCAAGCAAATAATACTTGAATGAGTCAAGGGCCCATTTAATGGCCAAGGCTTCCTTCTCCACAGTTGCATACCACCTCTCCCTTGGTAACAACTTACGACTGATGTAGGCGACTGGATGCTGGTCCTCCGGTGGTCCCTGCAGAAGCACAGCGCCTAGACCCCTTTCCGAAGCATCAGTTTGCAATACGAAATCCCTTGCAAAATCTGGTGAGTGTAAAACTGGATTCCTACTCAGGGACTGGCTGACATCCTTAAAAGCTGCAATGGCATCTGCTGTCCATCGAATCTTGTTGGGACACTTTGAGCCTGTCATATCTGTTAGAGATGCTGCTCTAGCTGAGAAGTTGGGAATGAATCTGTGGTAGAATGCAGCCATGCCTAGAAAAGATCGCAGCTGTTTCCTGGTTTGTGGGAGAGGACATGATGTTATTGCATCAATTTTATCAACTTGTGGTTTAATCATGCCACCTCCAACAGTAAAGCCAAGGTACTGTATTTCTGTCCTAGCAAGAGCACACTTTGCTGGATTGATGGTAAGGCCTGCAGAACGCAGCCGATCCAGAACCTCCCTCAGATGGTCCATATGCTCATTCCAAGTCTCACTGGAAATGACAACATCATCAAGGTATGCACAGGTAAATGCAGAGAGCCCATCTAGTACCTGATCCAGTAGTCTTTGAAACGTCGCTGGAGCCCCATGCAGACCAAACGGCAGGACAGTGAACTCAAACAATCCCCAAGGGGTACGAAACGCTGTCAACTCTTGGGCCTGTTTAGTGAGGGGCACCTGCCAGTAGCCTTTTGACAAATCAAGAGTTGTTAAGTATCTGGCTTTCCCCAGGTTCTCAATGAGATCATCTATACGAGGCATTGGGTAAGAGTCAAATTTTGAAATGGCGTTGAGGTACCTGAAGTCAATGCAAAATCGTATTGTCTCATCCTTTTTTGGAACCAACACAACAGGGTTGCACCACTCACTTGTTGAAGGTTGGATGATTCCTAGGGACAGCATAAGGTCCATCTCCTTCTTCAGCTCCACCCGGAAGCGTTCTGGTATCCTGTAACTCATGCGCTTTGCAACAGCATCAGGTTTTAGAATAATATTATGCTCCACCAAGGTGGTGCGACCTGGACACTCTTGAAATATGCTTGAAGTGATCAGAGGCGTTACCTGAGACTGTTGCTCACTAGTGAGATGGCTTAGGTCCAGGACCGAAGATGTTACTGAAGGCAAGTAATCATTAACTTCCACCTCCTCATCCACGCTGTGAATAAAGAGTGCCTCTGTTTCATTCTCAGTACGTGGTACCCACTCCTTGAGAAGGTTGACGTGAAGCACTCGACTCCCTCGCTGGAGACCTGGTGTGGAGACTTGGTAGGTAGTCGGTCCAAGCTCCCTCAGAACTTGGAAAGGTCCCTGCCACTTTGCAAGCAACTTGCTGTCAGAAGTTGGCAACATTACCAGAACCTTCTGACCAGGGACAAAACTCCTGTGGCGAGCTTTTTTATCAAACCAACCTTTTTGGCGTTGCTGCGCAGCTGCCATATGACTCTGAGCCAGTTCACTCATCTGCTGTAACTTATCCCTCATTTGAACAATGTATGAAACAATGTTAACACCTTCCTCTTTACCTTGATTTCTTTCCCATGAGTCCCTTAGCAGAGTCAGAGGACCCCTCACTTCACGGCCATAAAGGAGCTCAAATGGAGAGAATCCAGTGGAAGCCTGAGGAACTTCTCTGTAGGCAAAAAGGAGATATGGTAGCCACTGATCCCAATCAGACCCGGTGTCATTAACAAACTTACGGAGCATTTGTTTCAAAGTTTGGTTGAAGCGCTCCGTCAGTCCATCTGTCTGGGGGTGATACGGGGTCGTCCGCATACTCCTGATGCCCAACAGCTTATAAACCTTTTTTCAATAATGTTGACATAAAGTTAGTGCCTTGATCAGTCAAAATCTCCTGTGGAAATCCAACCCTTGAAAAAAGTTGAATCAGTGAGGAAGCTACAGGTTTTGCTTTGACAGATTTCAGTGGAAAGACTTCAGGATATCTTGTGGCATAGTCTGTAATGACCAGCATAAAACGATTTCCAGCTTTACTTTTTTCCACAGGACCAACTATGTCCATGCCAAGACGTTGAAATGGTGTGCCAATAATTGGAAGAGGGTGGAGTGGTGCTTTAGTTGGCATTCTAATTGAAGTCTTCTGACACTGGGGGCAACTTCTGCAAAACAAGGCAACATCTGAGCATAAACCAGGCCAGAAAAAGTGCCGCTTAATGCGAGCAGTGGTCTTATGCTTCCCAAGGTGGCCAGCCCAGGGAATAGAGTGTCCCAAAGTAAGCACTGTTTCACGAGCAACTTTAGGGACCACTAACTGCTTAGCCTGGCCATGCTGGTGATATAAAATGCCATCTTGCAGAATGTACGGCTCTTTATTTGGGTCAGATCCTGCAGCATATTCCTTCTCCTTAGCCCTCAAAAGTATGGCAGACAAAGTTGGATCATCCTGCTGCATTTGCTTAATATTCATGGGTATTTGAAAGCCCAAAGGCATATCTGGAGTAATCTCAACTGAGGCCTTTCCAACTGAATGTTTAAATTTTTCACACCTTCTTTGACTGCGTGTCTTCGGAGACTTCCCAGGTTTTGTCTTGAGCTCAGCCTCAAAGAAGGGTAAAGCACTAAGTGTTACATACTCTTCATCCTGGTTTTTAGCTTGGGCCCTTGTTATGGCAGCATTACAGCTCTGCACTCCCCTTAATAAGTCATAGATAACTGGCAGATCCTCCCCAAGAACTACAGGATAGGGTAGATTATCAGCTATCCCCACCTTTAACAGATAGGAAGACCCCTGCACCTCAATAAACAGATCAGCAGTGGGGTACGATCTTTCATCCCCATGTACACAGCGAACAGATATTGTTTCAGAAGGATATGTATAGTCCATTGGTACATATTGCCTGTGCACCAGAGTCTGTGTGCTGCCAGTATCTATTAAAGCATCCATTTCTTGTTCACAGATCTTCACCGTGATGATTTTATTGGAACACTTTATCTCAGGTTTAATATCCACATTCTGGTGAGGCACAAAACACATCTGAGATAACTTGCTTTGATTCTTAGGACACATAGGCTTGGTGTGACCTTCCTGTCCACAAAGGTAACACACAGGTGGTCTTTTACCTGACCTGAAAACATTTAAAGGAGGGTTTTCCCTTGAAGGGAGCTTACCCACACCTGTTGCAGACTTCTGATTGTGCTGAGAGGGCTGTGACCGGCGTGAGTCTCTATCAGCCCTCCATGCACTATTGCTCCATGGCTGGCTCCTATTTCGGGCAGCTACAAATACATCCGCCAGTGTGGCAGCTTCTGCAGCAGACTTTGGGTTATGCTACTTGATCCAAACCTGCAGCTCAGGACACAGCATTCTCAAAAATTGTTCCAAGATAATCAGTTCACCAACTTCCTTCACAGTCTTATTTTTAGGCTGAATCCATTTCTCATACAATTCTTTTAACCTTGCATACAGTTCCTTCGGACTCTCATCAACATCATCAAGGCAGCGGAACC
Organism: Archocentrus centrarchus; assembly: GCF_007364275.1. Lineage (NCBI taxonomy): Eukaryota > Metazoa > Chordata > Actinopteri > Cichliformes > Cichlidae > Archocentrus > Archocentrus centrarchus. The sequence continues at coordinate 3,271,319 of NC_044359.1, read as the reverse complement.
TTTGCCTGTAAGTTTCTGGATTTATATCATATTTTTGCAAAATGGCAGCTTTTACCTTCACATACTCCTGAGAATCGTCCACATCCATATTAACATATGCACTTCGAGCCTTACCAGTCAGAAGAGGAATAAGGTGCAAAATCCAGTCTGACTTGGGCCAGTGATAAACAGCTGCAATTCTCTCAAAAGTGGTCAGGAAGTGTTCGATATCATCTTCAGCAGTTAATTTTTCCAATTTAGGATGATAAATGTGCCCAGACTGACCTGTTAAGCTGGAAACTGAGTCAGAACCCTCAGGTTGAGATGCCACTTGAATCTGTTGATCATCTGGAGTTTCAACAGGCTCTGGATCATTTGACGTAGGCTCAGGGGGTTGTCTAAATTTATCTAATCTAAATCTAAATTTATGTTGAACTGCTAATAAAAATTTCCAGTCAACCCAGTCAAATGCCTTGTTTGCATCTAAAGAGACAACTGTGGTTTTGAGTTTGTTAATGGAACAGTAATCTATTACATTTATTAGTCAGCATGGATTATTGGCTGAGTGTCAACCCTTGATAAAAATCTATTTGTTCAGGATGTATTATAAATGGAGTAATTTTATTCTAATCTTTTTGAAAGGACTTTGCAAATTATTTTAAGGTCTACATTAATAAGAGTGATTGGGTGGTAACTGGATGGTGGTGTGGGGTCTTGGTTTAAGAAACAGGCTGATGTTGGTGGAGTTTATATTTGAGATAGTGTGTGATCACTGTGAATCTGAGTCACCATTCTGAAGAAAGTGGGTGCTAGAACAGACCAAAATTCTTTATAAAACTAGGCTGGAAAACCATCTGGACCTGGGGCTTTATTATTTGGGAGATGCTATAGAGCTTCTTGGAATTCAGACATTGAGACAGGTGAATCCAGAGCTATAACCTGTTCATCATTTAGTTTAGTTAGATTTATATGGTTAAGAAATTCCTCAATGGCAGTATCAGATGGATTAATCTGTGATGATTATAAAGCTTCATACAAAGCTTTAAAGGATTTATTTATTTCTTGTGGGTGATGAGTAATTTCACCAGTTGAGTCTTTAATAGAATAAATAACTGTTTTTTCTTTATTTAGCATTAGCCAGGAATTTTCCACATTTATTTCCATGTTCAAAGTTTTCTAAACGCAGCCTATTCACCACAAATTGTGTCTTATTATTTTGCCTCACATTACTGGTAGTAAGTAGGGATGGCACGATACCACTTTTTTATGTCCGATACTGATACCGATATTTTACATTTGGATATCGGCCAATACCAATATAAATCCGATATTTCAATTTGATCCAGTGATTAAAAAACATTAAAAAAAAAAAGAAGTCAACAGTCTCTCACACAACAAAATCAAAGTCTTTTAGTTGTCCCACATACAAGACTAAGGACCAGGGCAGGCAGAGCCTTTTAGGCAGTGGCACCAAAGCTCTGGAACTATTTACCACTCCAGCTCCATTTAGCTGACTCTGTGGCATCATTCAAAAAATAGTTGAAAACTTTTCTGTTTAACCAGGCTTTCTGGTTTCTGACTTTATTTTTATTCTTTTTATTTTAATATGGTAATGTTATTATGTTTTTAACATAGCGTTTTCTTGGGGTGGGGGGGTGATATTGTGTTTTAATTATTGTACAGCGCTTTTCTGTCTGTGAAAAATGCTATATAAATAAACTTTACTTACTTACAACAGTAACTAACACCTGAATCCTGTTGCTTCTGTGTGAGAAGGTGATGCTTATAGCATGTTGCAAATTTCATTAGGGCTGCAACTATCAATTATTTTAGCAATTGTGTATTCTATTTATATTGATTACCCAAGTAACTGGATAAGAAATACTTTTTTTCATATTAACAGTTCATCTGCATATTTTAACTTCCGTACTGCAGTTTTTCCCTGTGTGAAACAAACAGGGTGGATGGAGCAGCTACAAAGTTCTGTTTTCTTCACTTACTGATCAGGTGGTTGATGAAGAATCTCCAGCTGTTTCCCAGTAAAGGTTTAATGGAGGTTACAGGGACGAAAAGGCTTCTTTTGGACACTAGAAAAACATTTCCTTCTGCTCCATCTGAGCACGCCGGCTCCGCCTCTTTCCGCTTGTGCAGACAGACTGCAGTAAATCAGCTGACTGCTGCTGTTGGGTCATCAGTGTTCACGTGAAAAACTAGGGGCTGCGTGAGCGCAATCTTGTAATGCTTTATATTTACAAGCATTGTCCTAAATACGTTTCTACTGCAGGTCTATATTTAGTCACAAATCAGGGATTAAAGTATCAAAAATATTTTAACGGGGAAGGGGTTCTTCCGGTACCAGACGGTCACTAGTGCTAATAGCTGCGCTCGCTAGCAGTATGTCCCGGAGAGAAAAAAATAACAGCTGATTCTCAGCACAGCGAGCACAACACACAAACAAGGCAGAGAGCGGTGGAGGCAGAAAAACATGTCAGCAATGATCGCTCAGTGTCAAAGGGAATCCGTCGCAGCGACGGAGGATCTGAGGGGGTTGTTTTCTAACTCCTGATCCCCCACTCCATTCCAGTAGGTGGTGGTAATGCAGCTCTAAGCAAGTTTGGTCAACCGCAAACCCACAAGAATTAGAAGACGCCTGAGCCCTGTAATGCAGCTAATGTGAGCGAAACGTTATTTAATGTATCGGATTATATTTTTTAAATTTCTTTCCGATATCTGATCCAGTAATTTAGTATCGGACCGATACCGATACTGAATATCGGATTGGCACATCCCTAGTAGTAAGGTAGAGAGATTTGATACCACTGACAGATACACACTGAATTCTATTTCCCAAATATGACATCATCCAAAGGATTGCCCTTGATTGCTTTTGTTCAGTGAAATAAAATGTTGTTAACCTAAACAATAGTGTTTAATGGTCCACAGTATCACGAAGAGTCCTTCATAAAGTAAAAGGAGTGACGGACACATTATACACATACAATTTAGAAAGGCATCTGCAGAAATAGCTGCAGATAAATAAAAAATGTACAAATTCTTTCTTTTTAACACATAAGAGGCCATAAAGTCTCTGCACTTTTCTCCTGTCCTTATATGTCAGTTATATGTCAAACAAACCTGACAAGTAACACTCAATTTGATCAGGAATTCCTATTTCACTTGTAAAGCAGATTTCAGGCCTGATCCCTTGTGTGCTGCCTGATAGTTATGAATTTAGAACTTAGAACTCCTGGTGAAATTCTGGAGTTCTCATAAATTTATCAGTGTAGTTGTTATTATTTGCAGTGATTTGGATTAAATAAGATCACAAAAAGATAAATTACAATCACAAGAATCACAATGCACAAGAAGCCTACTGCAATTCTCCAAATACAGTAAATTATAATGAGACTGTTTGAACAGTGATTTGCACTCTGAAGACTAAAAATATTACTCACATAAAACAATTAGAACCTTGACTCACATTAAAGTATGAACAATTATTAAAATCTTTTTCACATAATCTGTTCTGTCCACAACAAAAAAGATACATTTAGTTAGAGTGAACAGAGGATGAATTCAGAAATGTTATAAAGACCTTTTGTAAATTAAAATTATGACAGAACTTGCAGTATAAAGCTGAAGTATGATAATAGTCTTTATGCTTCTGTGCTTTGTTTATATTGGATTTTTGTCAGAAGAACCTTTACTGTACATACTAAATTACCTCAATCTGACATGTTGATCTTTCTTTGAATCACTCACAGTTTTTGCTCGACAGCACAGATGGTACATGAGCATGGCTCTGATGGTTTGGTCTCTAATGCCATAGATGAGAGGACTCAAACATCTGGGAAGAAGCATCATAAACACATAAAGTACACTCCAGATACGTAAAACTGTTACTCTGTCAAGGACTTTTGAGATCTCTGTAAGCAGAGGATTACAAATTGTTGAGGAAAGACTGAGGCCCAGCTGTATCAGGTGCAGCAGCAGTGTGTTACGAGCCTTATGGGTCGAAGCTTTGTCTGTGGAGGCCGACCTGGCTGCTATTGTAACACCAATATAGGAGCAAGTGACGGCCACAGCAGCAGATACAAACAGAACACAAGTGTAAGCTTTGTCATAATGATCAGAGATTGGGTTGAGCAACAAAGGAGTGTGAGAGCAAGTGTCTTTCATTTGCAAACTCTCTAGGTCTTCAAATGAAAAAATTAACAGCAAAATCACTCTAATGGAAACATTTAGTGAACTGATGGACCAAACTATGATAATCGCTAGTGCTGTGTTTCTGATGGTGATGATGGCAGCGTGTCTCAGTGGGCAGCACACAGCTACATATCTCTCCAGAGACATCACCACCAGTGTGAGAGGAGAGATCCCAGCTGTAAGATTGGCAATCATGATCAGAAAACCACATACAGGATATGTAAGTCTGATTCTACAAACAGACAGTAAGTACAATAATTGACTCAAGACCATCTGTACAGTATCTGCAGAAAGTAGGTTATAAAGAAGAATGTAACAGGCTGTCTCACAAAACACTGGTTTACTCCTCAAGGTGTGCAGCATGAGCCCATTAATAAAGAGAAACACACAGCAGGATCCTGTAATTGGAACAGACGACAACAGAACTTCCAGTATCCCTCTGTACTGCAGTCCAACAGTGATGTTAGTCTGAGACTGAGTGATGTAAGACATGTTAAAGATGTATTTACAGGACTGCCTTCAAAATTTGATGGTGTCTGTTAAAGACTTTATCTGGAAATAAAATTATTTTCAGATGCTCAAAAAAGCAGTCAAGACCTAAAACAAACTATTAATATTTTGATGCCATTACAATAAATAGGTACAGTAAGTCTTCAGTTCACATTGAGTTTAGATGTCAAAACTCCCTTTGTCAGTGGTTAGCAGATAAGAAGCAGTCAGTTGTCTGCAGGGTTTTCCCACATTCACACACCTTTTAAGAACTCAGTGCTCACACCCACTTCACATGATACTGTTACGTGTAAGTATAGCAAGTCAGTTAAGCCGTAATCAGTGATGTAATCTTTATTTCTACAAGACAATCTGTGTCATTTTTTTCCCTCCTGCTCTCGGTGGAGATGGACGCATTTTCTTTTCTCCCCAGCCTTCCCTATCTACCCCTGCTTTTTGCTGCTTCACTACTTAGAGCGTCTCTTCACTCATCCCCGAACTGGAAATTAAATTATGGATCTGGTCAGCTGGTCTCTCAACACTACTGATGATCAAATTCTCATCACGAGGAGATTGGGAGAAGGGGAATCCTCTTTCCTCTGGCCCGGTTGGCTATGTTATGGATTCCCGTTGGGATGGAAGATAATGTTCCTGGCTGCACTGTGTGGGCGTGGTATTGATACCAGGAATTTTCCCAAATTGGACCTGGGGATACCTGGTTTCTGGGCAGCTGTTCAGGCCCTAGTAAGGCTGCCTATGAGGGACACAGAAATGGTACGAACTCAATCAGATTCAGTAGAGCTGAATCGAAGTGGATTACATCTGGAGGAGTGTTGGAGTGTCTGTTTCTGCGTGGTGGAATAGAACCAAAAATTTCGTATGACTGGATTTCTGAGAGGTAACCAGAAAACTGGTCTGTCAGCAAATAGTTATGATGGCCTGAACCAAAACAATTGCAGTGTCTGGAATTTGGCTCCCAGACGGCCTTGGATGCTGTCTGTCTAAATCGTCTCCTGGAGATGTTTGTAAACAGATGCTCTGCACCCCCGCCCCGTGTTGTGACCTGTATGAACTGGTATCCTGGCAACCAAGGCTGACTGTACCATCTTATCATGAACATCATCATAAACTGCTAGTTGAGGAAGCTGGCTACTAGCTATATTACATAAAAAAATACAACAATACAAAAAAATAATAATAATAAAAAAATAACACAGCTCACATTCTCAATGTTTAATTAGTGTTAAAAGCCAAAGAAAAAAATGTAAGATTTTAAAAGTGATTTAAGCATAAAAATTCAAAAACAATAAATAATACAGCTTCATCAACTGCACCAAAAAATAAAACAATTAAATGTGGATTGTTAAACATTAGGTCTCTCTCTTCCAAGTCCATGTTAGTAAATGACTTAATAATTGATCAATATACTGATTTATTCTGCCTTACAGAAACCTGGTTACAGCAGGATGAATATGTTAGTTTAAATGAATCAACACCCCTGAGTCACAGTAACTGTCAGAATGCTCGAAGCACAGGTCGAGGAGGAGGAGTAGCTGCAATCTTCAATTCCAGCTTATTAATTAATCAAAGACCCAGACAAAGTTTTCATTCTTTTGAAAGCCTGACTCTTAGTCTTGTCCATCCTAATTGGGAAAATCAAAAACCTGTTTTATTTGTTATTATCTATCGTCCACCTGGTCCTTACTCAGAGTTTCTGTCTGATTTCTCAGTGTTTTTATCTGATTTAGTGCTCAGTTCAGATAAAATAATTATAGTGGGTGATTTTAACATCCATGTAGATGCTGAGAATGACAGCCTCAACACTGCATTTAATCTATTGTTAGATTCAATTGGCTTCTCTCAAAATGTAAAGGAGCCCACCCACCACTTTAATCATACTCTGGATCTTGTCCTAACATATGGCATAGAAACTGAAGACTTAACAGTATTCCCTGAAAGCCCCCTCCTGTCTGATCATTTCTTAGTAACATTTACATTTACTTTAATGGATTACACAGCAGTGGCGAATAAGTTTTATTACAGTAGAAGTCTTTGTGAAAGTGCTGTAACTAAGTTTAAGGATCTAATTCCTTCATTGTTATGCTCTTCAGTGCCAACACAGTGCAGAGCAGCTACCTAAACTCTGCTCCCAGTGAGGTCGATTATCTCGTCAATAGTTTTACATCCTCACTGTGTATAACTTTGGATACTGTGGCTCCTCTGAAAAGGAAAGCTTCAAATCAGAAGTGCCTGACTCCGTGGTATAATTCACAAATGCACAGCTTAAAGCAGATAACCCGAAAGCTGGAGAGGGAATGGCGTCTCACTAAATTAGAAGATGCTTACTTAGCCTGGAAAAAGAGTTTGTTGCTCTATAAAAAAGCCCTCCGTAAAGCTAGGACATCTTACTATTCATCATTAATTGAAGAAAATAAGAACAACCCCAGGTTTGTTTTCAGCACTGTAAATTATTCATAACCATCTCAAAGATTATTCTTCATGTTCGGCTGCTTTCAGCACATTTGTTTAGACTCTTTTGCTCCAGTTGATCTTTCAGAGTTAACTTCAATAGTTACTTCCTCCAAACCATCAACATGTTTATTAGATCCCATTCCTACTAGACTGCTCAAAGAAGTCTTTCCAATTATTGATGCTTCCATCTTAAAAATGATCAATCAGTCTTTATTAGTCAGCTATGTACCACAGACCTTCATGGTGGCTGTAATTAAACCTCTACTTAAAAAGCCATCACTGACCCAGCTGTCTTAGCTAATTATAGGCCAATCTCCAACCTTCCTTTTCTCTCAAAGATCCTTGAAAGTGTAGTTGTAAAACACCTAAATGATCATCTGCAGAGGAACGGTTTATTTGAAGAGTTTCAGTCAGGTTTCAGAATTCATCACAGTACAGAAACAGCATTAGTGAAGGTTACAAATGATCTTCTTAGAGCCTCTGACAGTGGACTCATCTCTGTTCTTGTCCTGTTAGGCCTCAGTGCAGCTTTTGATACTGTTGACCATAACATTTTATTACAGAGATTAGAGCATACTATAGGTATTAAAGGTACTGCAGTGGTTTGAGTCATATTTATCTCATAGACTCCAATTTGTTCATGTAAATGGGGAGTCTTCTTCACACACTAAGGTTAATTATGGAGTTCCACAGGGTTCTGTGCTAGGACCAATTTTATTTACATTATACATGCTTCCCTTAGGCAGTATTATTAGAAAGCATTGCATCAATTTTCATTGTTATGCAGATGATACTCAGCTTTACCTATCAATGAAGCCAGATGACACACTTCAATTAGTTAAACTGCAGGAATGTCTTAAAGATATTAAGGCCTGGATGACCTCTAATTTTCTGCTTCTAAATTCAGATCAAACTGAAATTCTTGTTCTCAGCCCCACAAATCTTAGAAACATGGTGTCTAACCAGATACTTACTCTGGATGACATTACTTTGGCCTCCAGTAACACTGTGAGAAATCTTGGAGTCATTTTTGACCAGGATATGTCCTTCAATGCACATATTAAACAAATATGTAGGACCGCTTTTTTGCATTTGCGCAATATTTCTAAAATTAGAAACATCCTTTCTCAGAGTGATGCTGAAAAGCTAATTCATGCATTTATTACTTCTAGGGTGGACTATTGTAATTCATTATTATCAGGCTGTCTTCAAAGCTCCCTGAAAAGCCTTCAGCTGATCCAAAATGCTGCAGCTAGAGTACTGACAGGGACTAGAAAGAGAGAGCAGATTTCTCCCATATTGGCTTCTCTTCATTGGCTCCCTGTTAAATCTAGAATAGAATTTAAAATCCTTCTCCTCACATACAAGGTCTTGAATAATCAGGCACCATCTTATCTGAAAGACCTCATAGTACCGTATCACCACAATAGAGCACTTCGCTCTCAGACTGCTGGCTTACTTGTGGTTCCTAGGATACTTAAGAGTAGAATGGGAGGCAGAGCCTTCAGCTTTCAGGCGCCTCTTCTGTGGAACCAGCTTCCAGCTTGGATTCGGGAGACAGACACCCTCTCTATTTTTAAGATTAGGCTTAAAACTTTCCTTTATGATCAAGCTTAGTTAGGGCTGGATCACGTGACCCTGAACCATCCCTTAGTTATGCTGCTATAGGCCTAGTCTGCTGGGAGGTTCACATAATGCACTGTTTCTTCTCATTCACCTTATTTACTTTGTTTATACTCGACTCTGCATTTAATCATTAATTGATATTAATCTCTGGCTCTCTTCCACAGCATGTCTTTCTGTGCCCTCAGCCCAACCGGTCGCGGCAGATGACTGCCCCTCCCTGAGCCTGGTTCTGCTGGAGGTATCTTCCTGTTAAAAGGGAGTTTTTCCTTCCCACTGTCACCAAGTGCTGCTCATAGGGGGTCGTTTTGACTGTTGGGTTTTCTCTGTATTATTGTAGGGTCTTTACCCACAATACAAAGCGCCTTGAGGCGACAGTTTGTTGTGATTTGGCGCTATATAAATAAAATTGAATTGAATTGAATTGCATCGTTGTTTTTTGTTTCTCCCCTGTGCTTTTGTTTTGTTCCTGGGCCTTATTCCTGTTTGCTCCCTGCCTGGTTTTGTTTTGGTTTGTTTTGGTTTCGGATTATGTTTAGTTGTTTTTTTGTATTCCTGTTTATTTCTAGTCCCTTGTTTCACTGTGTCAAGTCTACGTGTACCTTGTCTAGTCACTTCCTGTTTTGTTTTGACAGTCTTGTGTTCCCCGTGCTTTGTGTTTAGTTTTGCTTCCTCTGTTATTAGTTTCATTTGCTTCACCTGCTGTGCCCTAGTGTTTCCTATTGCCCTGATTACCTAATGTGTATTTAAGTCCCCAGTTTTCTTCTGTTCTTTGTCGTGTTGTCATCTATGCCTCTGCTGTGTGTGTACGCCGTCCCTTGTATCCTGTGGTTTAGTTCTGGCTTCAGCTCAGCCCGGTTTAGTTTAGTTGTTTATTTTCTTCACTTCAATAAAATTACATTAAGTTCATCACATTCGAAGCCAGCATTTTGGGGTCTCTCTGCTCCTGCCACACACAAGCCATTACACATTAATACATGTAACACACACAATGCAATAAGAAAACACAAAATAACAAACATAAAGCATACATCATTAATTGCAAGCCATTGTTTAAAATGAGTTGGAAATCTTTTAAAGGTAGTACATTCTCTTATTACTAATAACATCTGTATACTAAATGTTGTATGTATAAAAGAGGACATAAAGTCTTTGCACTTTCCCCCTGTGCTTATATGTCAGTTTGAAGTGTGTCAATAGTCACCTGAACTACAAATAAATTAATAAATTAAAATCTCATTTTCAATGAAAAATCAATCAGAAATTATACAGCAACATGTGGCATTTGGTTACTGAGGAACAAGTGAAAAGGTGGTGAAAGACAATATTGAGTGAAAGTTTTGCCTGTGATAGGCTCTTCAGTCTGGTGCAGACAGGAACTGTTTTTTTGGAGTGGCACAAATAATTTGTATTATTCTGCAGAAACGTTGATGTTGTTTGCTGTATTTTTACACAAGTTTTACAAATATGCAAGTTATATCTGTATTACAAGTTCATTAAACATGTTTGTGGTTTTCACAGTAGTACATTTGTAAATTAAAATTATGACAGAACTTGCAGTATAAACCTGAAGTATGATAATAGTCTTTATGCTTCTGTGTTTGTTTATATTGGATTTTTGTCAGATTAATCTTTACTGTAGATACTAAATTACCTCAATCTGACATGTTGATCTTTCTTTGAATCACTCACAGTTTTTGCTCGACAGCACAGATGGTACATGAGGATGGCTCTGATGGTTTGGTCTCTAATGCCATAGATGAGAGGACTCAAACATCTGGGAAGAAGCACCAAAAACACATAAAGTACACTCCAGATACGTAAAACTGTTACTCTGTCAAGGACTTTTGAGATCTCTGTAACCAAAGGACCATAAATTGTTGAGGAAAGACTGAGGTCCAGCTGTATCAGGTGCAGCAGCAGTGTGTTACGAGCCTTACAGACCGAAGCTTTGTCTGTGGAGGCCGACCTGGCTGCTATTGTAACACCAATATAGGAGCAAGTGACGGCCACAGCAGCAGATACAAACAGAACACAAGTGTAAGCTTTGTCATAATGATCAGAGATTGGGTTGAGCAACAAAGGAGTGTGAGAGCAAAAGTCTTTCATCTGCAAACTCTCTAGGTCTTCAAATGGAAAAGTTAACAGCAAAATCACTTGAATGAAAACATTTAGTGAGCTGATGGACCAAACTATGATAATCGCTAGTGCTGTGTTTCTGATGGTGATGATGGCAGCGTGTCTCAGTGGGCAGCACACAGCTACATATCTCTCCAGAGACATCACCACCAGTGTGAGAGGAGAGATCCCAGTTGTAATATTGGCAATCATGATCAGAAAACCACATACAGGATATGTAAGTGTGATTCTACAAACAGACAGTAAGTACAATAATTGAGTCAAGAGCATCTGTACAGTGTCTGCAAAAATTAAGTTATAAAGAAGAATGTAACAGGCAGTTTCACGAAACACTGGTTTACTCCTCAAGATGTGCAGCATGAGCCCATTAATAAAGAGAAACACACAGCAGGATCCTGTAATTGGAACAGACAACAACAGAACTTCCAGTATCCCTCTGTACTGCAGTCCAGCAGTGAAGTTAGTCTGAGACTGAGTGACGTAAGACATGTTAAAGATGTATTTACAGGACTGCCTTCAAAATTTGATGGTGTCTGTTAAAGACTTTATCTGGAAATAAAATTATTTTCAGATGCTGGAGCAGTCAAGACTTGAAGCAAACTATTAATATTTTGATGCCATTATAATAAAGAGGCACAGTAAGTCTTCAGTTCACATTGAGTTTAGATGTCAAAACTCCCTTTGTCAGTGGTTAGCAGATAAGAAGCAGTCACTTGTCTGCAGGGTTTTCCCACATTCACACACCTTTTAAGAACTCAGTGCTCACACCCACTTCACATGATACTGTTACGTGTAAGTATAGCAAGTCAGTTAAGCCGTAATCAGTGATGTAATCTTTATTTCTACAAGACAATCTGTGTCATTTAAGGTGAATATGAGAATAGCTTTTTAGCAATTTTCAGTGTAAGTTTAAAATGATTTATCATTGTCTTCTTTCTCTAAATATGGCTCATCATTGCCTTAACATCACTGTTCTTTCTTTGATCCCATCTTTGTCTAGAAACCTCTCACCCTTACAGTGGTAACGCCAGTTCTAGGTAACCTTTCCGGTCTTCAAGGGATGACGTATAATTCCATTTCTCGGTCCAAACTCTCCTGTGTTCAATACTCAGCAATGCTGTGTCCCTCGTTGTTTTGACCGATCCGAATGTAATAGTAAACAATCACTGGGCTGCCATTGCTGTCCATTTATGGGCATCTGGACCCAGAAATGACGTCGGACTAAAAAACCGGATAGTTGTGACTCTGACATAACCTGTTGTTTATTTAATTATCATAATTAATTATGTAAAAAATGGAAACGGACCGCAAAAGAATGTTCATCTCATACATCTAATACAACCTATCAAAATTAGCCACAGTGGATTACAAATCAAACAATCAAGATGTGAGTGAAGTGCAAACTTTCAGCTTTACTTCATAAAAATTACAGCCATTTTTATGCATAGTCCCGTTCTTTCAGAGGTTCAAAATTAATTGGACAATTGACTGAAAGGATGTTTCATGGCCAAGTGGTGATGACAGTTGCTCAGGAGGTAGAACAGGTCTTCTGATCCCTGGCTGCTCCAGTCTGCATGTCATAGAATCTTTGGGCACGATGCTGAACCCCGATTTACTCTTTGCATTCATTGGAGTGTGATTGTGTCTGCAAATGTTTTAAATAGAAAGTTCTTGTATGAATGTGTGTCTGTGAATGGGTGAATGAGACATTTTGTGTAAAGTGCTTTGAGTGTTCAAGTAGAGTATAAAAGCACCATATATGAACCAGTCCAGGTCATCCTTCGCCGCCGCTGGGAGCGCGGTCAGCCTCCTGATGATCCTTGTGTTCCCCTGCCTGTAAGTTTTGCCTCTTGGCCTGAACGATGTGAACTGTTTTTTTTTTGGCCTTGTGCTGTTTTTTTGTTTGGGCCCTGTGTTTTTGTTTTCAGTTCTCTGGCTCTTGACCCCCCCCCAGGACTGCTTCGGCCTCTTCATGTTCATCTCCTGAACTGTTTGGACTGTTTTTTATGGCTTTGTGCCGCTGATTTTGGTTCCGCCCTGTGGTTTTGTTTTGTTTTTTTGGGTCTGTGTTTGTTCCCTGGAAGACCCCCTGGACTGTTTTTGGTCCATGTTTGGGCTCCTGTGTTTTGTTTTGTTTGGTCCCTCTGTCCTGGTCTGGTTTTGGTTTTCTTTTGTTTTTCTTGTTGTGGCCGTCAGGAGCTGGCCCTTGGGGAAGGGGGGGTACTGTCATGGTCCTGGGCCAGTGGCCCAGTGTTTTTTGTTATCTTTTGTATTGGTCCTCAGTTTGTTATTTCTAGTTCCTTATGTTTAAGTGGTGTCTAGTCTGCATCTTTGTTTCTCTCTTCTGTCTTCCTGTTTTACTTTGAGTTTATTTGAGTTAAAAACAAGTTTTCCATTACAGTCGCATCATTGTCATTTGCTCCCCTGCTGTGTCCCTTCTGTGTTTTACTTTTGTTCTCGGGATTCAAGTCTGGTTATCATTCTGTTTTGCTGCATTTGCCTCTGGTTCCATCCTGCTCACGCCAAATAAAGGCTAAATTATCATCTTACCTCATCTTCCGTATTGGGGTCCACTTCCTGCCTGCCACACAGTAGTTATATGACAACTTGTGCAGTGTGATATTTAACAAAGTCCATAAATGTTAACATATGTAATTTAAAAAATAACACATTAGTGTGTTCTTGTCTGGTTAACTATTCTTATTGCCTGTTTTTTGTTTAAGGCAGGCCGAGGACTGAGAAATCTGCAAAGGAAGTAATGAACCTGAAGCGTGAATGCAGGAAATTATGGATGACCAAAAAAAAAAAAAATCCACAATAGGCACATGAAACTCAAAACATGACATAAACCCTAAATGTAGCAAGAAGAGGCTAGAGACAAGTTACCCCACTGGAAGGCTGACACTCTGGTGGAGACAGGAGGCAACCTCCAGTCCGCCCTGCAGAGGAGGAGACCCAGCCACCCAGCCTACAAAGGAAAAAAGAAAGCACCTCACCGACACCACAACAACCTGAACCCCGACAGTATTCCCTGATGGCTGTGGCCTTTTTCAGCAGGATAATGCTCCTGCCACAAAGCAAAAATAGTTCAGGAATGGTTTGAGGAGCACAACAATGAGTTTGATATGATTAATGGAACAGGAGTGCTGAGGCTTCAGAACTTGCCTTGAATCCTTTGCCTTTCAAGTATTTAGTTAGCATTAACGTAATCCACTGACAGTTGTCAATATTTCTGCTGCTGAACAGAAAACAATAACTACTGATAATTTTTTTTTTTCAGATGAGCAAATGTGAGTAAATATGGTTTATAACAGCTATTATGTTGTAAATGAGTCTAACACTGAGTGTAACTCTGTCTAAAGTGACCACTCACATTAGGGTACATACGTTTCCCCCAAACGGTCAAAGGTTGGTTTCTTCATTAGCGTGGAACTCAGTTCAGTGTGCATAAATTTTCCTCACGAGAGCGTAAACCTGCAGCAGTGCGCACAAAGCAGACACTAGTGTGTGTGATACTTCTTTGTGAGCATGGCTGCTGAGTTCTACATGCCCAGATTGATGAATTTACTCATGAGGAATTAATACCTGTGCTTGCTAAATGAAATTATTTGTGTGGATTATGTTTATACTCCTGCATGATTTTTGACCTAAATAAAATTTTAAAAAATAAAGGGAACACTCAAACAACACAATATGACTCCAAGTAAATCAAACTTCTGTGAAATCAAACTGTCCACTTAGGAAGCAACACTGATTGACAATTAATTTCATGTGCTGCTGTACATGAGACGGACTCTACAACCCACACAAGTGCCTCAGGTAGTGCAGCTCATCCAGGATGGCACATCAATGCAAGCTGTGGCAAGAAGGTTTGCTGTGTCTGTCAGCGTAGTGTCCAGAGGCTGGAGGCGCTACCAGGAGACAGGCCAGTACACCAGGAGACGTGGAGGAGGCCATAGGAGGGCAACAACCCAGCAGCAGGACCGCTACCGCCGCCTTTGTGCAAGGAGGAACAGGAGGAGCACTGCCAGAGCCCTGCAAAATGACCTCCAGCAGGCCACAAATGTGCATGTGTCTGCACAAACAGTTAGAAACTGACTCCATGAGGATGGTATGAGGGCCCGCTGTCCACAGATGGGGGTTGTGCTCACAGCCCAACACTGTGCAGGATGCTTGGCATTTGCCAGAGAACACCAGGATTGGCAAATTCGCCACTGGCGCCCTGTGCTCTTCACAGATGAAAGCAGGTTCACACTGAGCACATGTGACAGACATGACAGAGTCTGGAGACGCCGTGGAGAGCGATCTGCTGCCTGCAACATCCTTCAGCATGACCGGTTTGGCAGTGGGTCAGTAATGGTGTGGGGTGGCATTTCTTTGGAGGGCCACACAGCCCTCCATGTGCTCGCCAGAGGTAGCATGACTGCCATTAGGTACCGAGATGATATCCTCAGACCCCTTGTGAGACCATATGCTGGTGCGGTTGGCCCTGGGTTCCTCCTAATGCAGGACAATGCTAGACCTCATGTGGCTGGAGTGTGTCAGCAGTTCCTCCAAGATGAAGGCATTGAAGCTATGGACTGGCCCGCCCGTTCCCCAGACCTGAATCCGATTGAGCACATCTGGGACATCATGTCTCGCTCCATCCACCAACGTCACGTTGCACCACAGACTGTCCTGGAGTTGGTGGATGCTTTAGTCCAGGTCTGGGAGGAGATGCCTCAGGAGACCATCCGCCACCTCATCAGGAGCATGCCCAGGTGTTGTGGGGAGGTCATACAGGCACGTGGAGGCCACACACAATACTGAGCCTCATTTTGACTTGTTTTAAGGACATTACATCAAAGTTGGATCAGCCTGTAGTGTGTTTTTCCACTTTAATTTTGTGTGTGACTCCAAATCCAGGCCTCCATTGGTTAATAAATTTGATTTCCATTGATGATTTTTGTGTGATTTTGTTGTCAGCACATTCAACTTTGTACAGAACAAAGTATTCAATGAGAATATTTCCTTCATTCAGATCTAGGATGTGTTATTTGCGTGTTCCCTTCATTTTTTTGAGCAGTGTTCCATAGTTTGTGGTGTTGACTTGGCCTACAAATTCCCCAGATCTCAATCAAGTATCTGTGGGATGTGATGGACAAAAAAGTCCAATCCATGTAGACCCCACCTCGCAACTTGCATGTCTTAAAGGATCTATTGCTATCATCTTCATGCAGATATCACAGGGTTCTTCTAGTTCTATTCATGGATTACTTCCTGAGTCCCTGTGTCTGTTTGTCTCTGTGTTTCCTATGGCCAGCTTATGTTCCTCTAGAGTAGATATTCCCTTCCATAATGTGTCTGCCTCCTACTGTTGTGTCAAGTCTGCTTTTCTGTGTACATGTCTACTTCCTGTTTTACTTTGGCAGTCATTTTAATTTTGTGTTTGGTTTTGTCTTTTTACCTTGTTAGATTCAGTTCAGCTGTGCTACGTGGTGTATCCTATCACCCTGATTGCCTCTTCTGTGTTTGTGTATATATATATTGTCTGAGTCCTTTTCTGTTTCTTTGTCATGTCATTATTGATGGCTTCCCCCCTGTTGTGTTACTTAGCTTGGTACATTTTTCCTGCTCTCAGAGGAGACGGACGTGTTTTTCTCTTCTTCCCAACCTCCCTATCTACCCCTGCTTTTGCTGTTTTGCTGCTTAGAGCATCTCTTCATACATCCCCGAAATAATTAATTATGGATCTCACCAGCTGGTCTCTCAACAATATAGATGGTCAAATTCTCATCATGAGGAGATTGGGAGAAGGGGAACCCTCTTTCCTCTGGTCCGACTACATACCCAGCTGGCTATGTTATGGATTCCTGTGGTGGATGGAAGATAACATTCCTGGCTGTACTGTGTGGAGGTGGCATATATATTGATATAAGGTTTTTTTTTTTTTTTTCCCAAAATTGGACTTGTGGATACCTTGTTTTCTGGGCAGCTGTTTGGGCCCTAGTAAGGCTGCCTGTGAGGGATGCAGAAACACTATGAAGTCATTCAGAATCAGCAGAGCTTATCAAAATGGATTACATGTGGAGGAGTGTTGGAGTGTCTCTTTCTGTGTGGCAGCGAGGACAAAAATTCGGAATATTGTTTTGTTCATCTGAGAGGTAACCAGAAAACTGTAAGGTCTGTCAGCAATCAGTTATGACGGCCTGAACCAAAACAATTGTAGTATTTGGAATTTGGCTCAAAGACGGCCTTGGATGGTCTATCTAAATCGTCTCCTGGAGATGTTTGTAAACTCTTCACCCTCGCCTCATGTTGAGACCTGTATGAACTGGTATCCTGGCAACCATGGCTGACTAGACCATCTTATCATGAACATTATCATGAACTACGTGTCGACGGAGCTGGCTTGTCATCACAGTATCCTGGCTTTACTCGTCTCCGTTGGCATCCCCTCCTCTACCCACCGTAGTGCTCTCCAGACTTTAAATGTGCTACTGCTTTGCTGAGGTCTTTTTTTGGAACCTCATAAGGTAATCAACACAGTATGAGATTATTTTTTTGAACATACCTATCCTAATGTTTCTCTTTCTTTTTTCCTGCTAAAGGTAGCGCTGGTAAAATGGGTACATGACCTCAGACACCTGTGTCCCCTGTTGTTCTGTGGTTTGTTTGTATTTCTTGGATGGGTGTTCTGTTAACTATAAATTTCCCCATTGTGGGACTATTAAAGGTATTCATTCATTCATTCATTCATATTTCCATGTGGTTTCCTAGTTTCCTCCAAGTCTACACAGAATATTTCAAGAGGGACCTGGCTGCAAGAAGGAGCCACCATACCTCAACTCCATTCGGAACTCCACAGGAAGTTGATCTTCTTTGTGAGTTTCTCGCTGGGGGATGCACAAGATGGCGGCCTGACCAGATATTTCTGACACTTTTGGATAAACATCATTACTGAGAAACAAACATAAAAGGAGGTAAAGACCCAAAAATGTAAATTAACTAACAATAAAAATAAAATAAATCCAGTGGATTTAATTGTTCCCATGAGAAAAGGTCACAACAATATAGAACTTCCTGTGATTCTTCAATAAAGCTACATCTAATTTCTAGTGCTGTCCTGTGAGTCCTGCAAAAGTGGAATCAACATAATACCAGGCAGGTGGTCATAATGTTGTGCTTGAGTGTGGAGATATCATGAAACTATAGCAATGTAATTAAATTTACTAAGAATCTTATCAATCATTTTAATTTAATGCATCTATGGAGTAATTACCTAAAATCTGTCTTGACTGGTTATTATTGATCACTTTGACATCATCAAACCTGACGTCCCACCATTTTCATAAAAAGCGATTTAAATGGTATTAAAGTTAAGTGCAGTAACATCAGCAAAATCTTGATTATTTTTTTGTTAGTATTGGTATACCTTGCTTCCACTCGATTGTCCACACCCCAGCTTCAGTGATGGTATGTTCTACAAATGGGGGCTGCTCTCAGTGGTGGAGTGTATTAGAAATGCCAATGAGTGTTTAGCATCAAGTCAGTTAAAATTCTATGATATTGATCTGGTCAGTTAAATAGCAGATGGCTTTTTGAAAATCAGTTTCAGCTTCTTCAGTGTTAATGGAATTAATGCACTGTAATGCTCATATGACCATATGACCAATACACTAGCATGGTATTGTGGATTGAGGAGGGGAGAAAGGGGTCATTTAATCATTAACATCATAATAATTAATTTCATTAATAGCTAATTAAGGTAGAAATGACCAAATTTTCAAGTTCTTGTACTCGGCCCCACAAATCTTAGAAACATGGTGTCAAACCAGATACTTACTCTGGATGGCATTACTTTGGCCTTCAGTAACACTGTGAGAAATCTTGGAGTCATTTTTGACCAGGATATGTCCTTCAATCCACATATTAAACAAATATGTAGGACTGCTTTTTTGTATTTGCGCAATATTTCTAAAATTAGAAACATCCTTTCTCAGAGTGATGCTGAAAAGTTAATTCATGCATTTATTACTTCTAGGCTGGACTATTGTAATTCATTATTATCAGGCTGTCCTAAAAGCTCCCTGAAAAGCTTTCAGCTGATCCAAAATGCTGCAGCTAGAGTACTGACAGGGACTAGAAAGAGAGAGCAGATTTCTCCCATATTGGCTTCTCTTCATTGGCTCCCTGTTAAATCTAGAATAGAATTTAAAATTCTTCTCCTCACATACAAGGTCTTGAATAATCAGGCCCCATCTTATTGTAGCCCGGTAGGAAATGGACATAAATAAGTTGATTGAATGTGGTTAAATGCATTTATATGAATGTTACACCTTAACATATGAAATATATGTTAAGGTGTTTAGATAATTAATTTGCCATAAATATTCTCTTTTATTTGTTTATTTCATTTGTTGTGAAGGAAAGCCAATCTAGTGTTTCATTTTAGTCACCTGTTTCCGTACTGGCTGCTGATTGGAGGTGGTGTGAGTGTGCGCGAGAGAGGAAAAAAGAGGGACCCGAGAAGAGAGGTGCGCTAGACTTTGACTAAAAAAGTGAAAGTTTTATGGCGAGTTAAACTGGTACTCCGTGTTCGGACATCGGCCAGGTGGACGGAAGGAGGACAGTTTCATTTGGTGCAGCCTACACCTGTAAGTGTTTGGACTTGAAAGTCGTGGTTTGCTCGCTGGATAATCGAGCGGAAATTAGCCGCGCTGACCGTCTGAAAGCTGCGGTTGGCTAGCCCGGCTAATCGCTACAGACCTCGGTTGACTGTTTTTTTTTTTTTTTTTTATTCTAGCCTGTCATGTCTGGCAGTTTTCGCACTCAGAATATGATCCGAATACGCTGGTGTACCAAACATATTTGCTTTTCCAAGAATAGCTCTTTAGGTTTTACAATAGGCTACTCTTGTTAGCATGTATTTAGTTTGTATTTTGATTTTATTTTATTTATTTATACCAGGCGTGACAGGCAGAAAGGAAAGGGTACAAAAAGGAGTGAGAAAGAAAAACAAAAACAAAACAAAGGTGAGAAAAGAATAATCAAAGAATGATATCCACATATCTACACCTGCACATACATACGCATACACCCAAACACACACATAATCCTGCTGTTGCTTGCAAGTAATGTGTGTATGTGCCTCTGTCATGGAACGTACTCACCAATGGAGGCAAGAAACTGCAATCCTGCCCCTCGTGATCCAGAGGCGAACGGGAAAGGACCCAGGGGACGCGGCCTATCCACGGCCCACCAGGACATCAGAAGACGAGAGGCCACACATCCCGATGGCAACTGCGCACACACCCCAGAGGAGGAAGGAGGGAGACCCCAGACGGACCCCCCCACGGCCAAACGGCAAGAGTCCAGACAGCCAGAGGCAATGAGCAGCCAACCCCCGCCGCGGGCCGGCATCCCCCGCACGAGCCGCGAATGCGGCCCCAGGGCCCCAGGCGCCCCAGGCGCCCGAGAACCGCCCGACACCCAGCAGAGCCCCCCCCACGCCAAAGAGGCCCGAGCCACCCCCAGGCCACAACCGCCAAGGGAGCGGGCCAAGAACCACGCCAAGACATCCAGCCGCGAACCCCGGGACCCGACACTCCAGGGGCAGCAGTGGCAACCAGCAGGAAGCAGCAGGAAGCGATAGGGAGTGATAGGGAGGGGGGACTCCCACCCTCCGCAACCATGTCCCACAGGTGCCAAGGCTCAGTGAACCACAGGCCCAGGCCCTGCTGTCCATACACTCACACACATGCACACACACACACGCACACACATGCACCACACACACACACACGCACACACACATGCACCACACACACACACACAAATGCACCACACACACACACACAAATCATATATTCATACTCACACATATGACTGTCACACATTCATGCGCACACACACAGAACTTCTATGGACACCAAGTGTGGGTGAGAGGGTACCAGCACAGAGCCAGTGGCACCCCGGCGAAGCAGCCAACCCGGCCCCAAACCACTAGCCAGTCCCTACCCCAGGCGGGGTGCATGAAACTGGGGTGTGGAAGACTCACCCTCCCCCTCCTTCCACTCAGCGTGTTTGGAGTGATATGTTGGGTGTATGTGAGTGTATGGAGTGGGAAGAATATGTACGTGTGTGTGAAAGCTACAGTGCTATTAAAATTGGAGGGACAGATGTGATGAGCACTGTGCAACAGCGCCCATCCACACCACCCCTCAAGGCCCTCAATGTCTAAGATGTAATTAAAATTGAGGAGCAGGCAGCAGTGAACAGAGGTGGGGCCACCTCAGCAGTTCCACACACTGACCACTGGGTGACACACCTGCCCCCCAAAGCCCTATGTGTACTATGACGTGTTGTGAGCTATATAATGTAATTAAAAAGGGAGAGTGGGACATCACGCAACGTAGCGAGCAGAGCCAAAGAAGTGGCCCTACTCACCGCAGCGCAAGTCCCCCTCACCCAAGACCCTACATGTGTGTGATGTAATGTTTGACTGAGTGGGAGGAGGAGAAGGGCCAGGATATTTAAGACCGGGGGTAGAGAACTACCCCCTCGGCTGACTCTTACCACACACAGACAGAAGGAGGATCCCAGATAGCGCTCTGAGCTACCTATAGTTCAGAGTTCCTCTGGCCACGCGGGAAACGGCGACCAGACGGGTATTCCCTGTGTTTCTTACCTGTGTGGGAAGGACAACGTGGACTGAACGTTTGCACCGCCATATTGGAAAAAGGTACTGTTGGCTTATTATTTAATTTTGGCTCTAATTGAGTGAAAGGACCGCAAAGTTTCTGGTCTCACCGTACCCGAGCTCCGAATCAGGCCTGCAACGGGTTTGTTTTGTTTAATAACATTATTTGGGACTGTTTTGTGTGGGAATGCATATATATTTGAACCGTTAATTGACTTGAAAGAACTGAAATATTGATTTAAGTGTATTTTGGTGGTTTCTAATTAAAGTGTGGTATTGTTAATTCCAATTGTACAGTGTTTAAGAGTGTGTGATGTTATAGTGGTTAAGTAATCAATATTGTTGAATACGAACTCAGGGCCCATTCATACCGATCAGACGTATGTAGGTAACATTATCTCAAAGAGCTCATAGTCCCGTATCACCACAACAGAGCACTTCACTCTCAGACTGCTGGCTTACTTCAGCTTTCAGGCCCCTCTTCTGTGGAACCAGCTCCCAGCTTGGATTCAGGAGACAGACACCCTCTCTATTTTTAAGATTAGGCTTAAAACTTTCCTTTTTGATCAAGCTTATAGTTAGGGCTGGATCAGGTGACCCTGAACCCTCCCTTAGTTATGCTGCAATAGGCCTAGGCTGCTGGGGGGGTTCCCGTGATGCACTGTTTCTTTTCTTTTAGTTATTATTCATCTCTGTCTCTCTCCCCTCAGCAGATCAAATCAATCAAATCAAATCAAGTTTTATTTGTCACATACCTGGTCATAAACAGGACAACTGGCAGTGAAATGCTTTTGTGACTGCTCCGCCACCCTGATTACAAAACTACAGAATAGTTAAAAAATATATTATACAGAAATAGAATGTATTGTATAAGTATATAAACATTAGAAAAATTAACAATATAATTAAAAAGAACAAATTTAACAAATTAACAAATTAAATTAAGTAAACCTTATAATTAAAAAGAACAAATTAAATTAAGTAAACAAAATTAACAATATAATTACAAGGGGCAATTTAGAGTGAACCAGTGCGTAAAGCGACATCAGTGCAGATGCTACATAATTCTATACAGATGTGATAATAATAAATATACAAGTACTAATCTATACATATACATACATATACTCATAAAAACAGTATACATGCATATACTTATATACACATACATTATGTCCACATATATACATATATATACATATACATACATATATACACATACGTATACATATAAGTCTGACGTTGTGTAAATTAGCCCTAAATGCTATGTTCGTTGAGGAATCGAATAGCTTGTGGGAAAAAGCTTCTTCTCATCCTCTCTGTTTTGGCTTGTAGAGTACGAAACCGCTTCCCAGATCGTAACAGAGAAAACAGTCCGTTACTGGGATGACTGGGGTCCTTTAATATCCTCCTGGCCCTTGTCCAGCACTGTTTCCTGTATATGGACTGCAGGTCAGGAAGCTCAGTCCGGATTATGCGCTCAGCTGAACGTACCACCCTTTGTAGAGCCTGCCCATCCTGCTTGGTGCTGTTTCCAAACCAGGTTGTGATGTTTCCCGTAATGATCGATTCAGTGGTGCAGGTGTAGAAGTTATGAAGCACCTTGGATGGTAGTTTGAAGTCCCTTAAGCGTCTAAGGTGATAAAGACGCTGACGGGCTTTCTTTGCCAATGCAGTGGTGTGGCAAGACCATGACAGGTCCTCAGAGATGTGAACTCCAAGGTACTTGAAATTGCCTACTCTTTCCACTGCGGTGCCACTGATCATAACAGGGTGATAGTTCCTCTCCTGCTTTATGCTGAAGTCCACTATCAACTCCTTTGTCTTGCTGACGTTAGGGAGGAGATTATTGTCCTGGCACCAGTCCTCCAGGTGTTTAATCTCCTCTAGGTAGGCCCTCTCATCATTGTTAGAGATCAGGCCCACTACAACAGTGCCGTCAGCAAACTTGACAATGGTGGTAGAGCTGGAAGTGGCCACACAGTCATATGTGTACAGTGAGTACAGCAGGGGGCTCAGGACACAGCCCTGGGGGGCGCCAGTGCTAAGTGTGAGTGCGGGTGAGATGTGTTTTCCTACCCGCACAGTTTGTGTTCTGTCCGTCAGGAAGTTGGAGATCCAGTGACACAAGGATGGGTGAAGTCCCAGGTTCTCCAACTTGATGGTTAGTTTAGAGGGGACAATCGTGTTAAATGCTGAGCTGTAGTCAACAAACAGCATTTTAACATAATTTCCCCTCCCAGCGTCCAGGTGTGTTAGTGTGGTGTGGAGGAGGTAGGTGATGGCATCATCTGTGGAACGGTTGGGGCGGTATACGAACTGTAAGGGGTCCACAGAGTCCGGAAGTGATGAGGTGATGAAGGCAGATGACCCCCCCTCCCTGAGCCTGGTTCTGCTGGAGGTTTCTTCCTGTTAAAGGGAGTTTTTCCTTCCCACTGTCACCAAGTGCTGCTCATAGGGGGTTGTTTGACTGTTGGGTTTTCTCTGTATTATTGTAGGGTCTTTACCCACAATACAAAGGGCCTTGAGGTGACTGTTTGTTGTGGTTTGGCGCTATATAAATAAAATTGAATTGAATTGAATTTCTGATTTATTTTTTCAAATCATGAATGTGAATCTACACCAACAACCATAGCTGATTGTATTCCAGGGATCACAGCAGGTGACATAGAAGAAATCTGAAACTGCTGGCTAAGGCTAAATATAGGTTTGGTGAAATGATCATTTACGTCGGGAGTAATGACACCCAGTTACGCCAATTGGAGGTCACTAAAGTTAATATTGGATTGGTGTGCAACTTTGCAAAAACAATGTTGGACTCTGTAGTATTTTCTGGGCCCCTCCCCAACTGGACAAGGAGCGACATGTACAGCTGCGTGTTCTCCTTGAATCGCTGGCTGTCTGAGTGGTGTCCAAACAAAGAATGTGAACTTTACAGATAATTGTGAAAGTTTCTCAGGAACAACCGATCTTCAAAGTCCCTTTTAGTAAATGATTTAGTGAAGAACAGTATTAGCAAATTTAAACTGATGAGATTGAAGTTAAGCTTGATTTGACCAGAATCTTTTAAGTTTTATAAGATAGACATTTCAAATTAAACCGTAATGCACAACACTACTGCAATGCTGCAAACACACAGGCAGTTAGGAAGTTGTTTGAACAGCCTGTAAATGCACTATAAAATTAAAAATTTTATTGAATTTATCCAAAAAAATGAGACTGATCAAGGGCATGAATTCATTAAAATATACACAAGTATTAAAACCCCTTGTGTCCAGAATAAGAAAAAAGTTCAATTTATTTTTTTTTTTTTTTTTTTTTTTTTTTTTTTTTTTTTTTCTAGCCTGTCATGTCTGGTAGATCTTGCAAGCAGAACTGTGATCTGAATGCGTTGTTGTGCCAAACATATTTGCTATTTCAAGATGAGCTCTATAGGTTCTCAATAGGCTCTTCTTGTTGTTGTTTTAACCCTTTATTTTATTTATCTGAGTTATTTTTCCACATACTATGTAACAGCCAGAGCTGACAGGCTGAAGAAGAGGAAAATAAAGAGAAGAAAAAGGGAGAGAGAAAGGGAGCAAAAAAAAAAAAAGGGGAAAGAGCACAAGTCTATTAATCAGATACTTCATCACTTTAACATATAAAAAAATACTATCAATACTTGCAAAAATAAATTTGTGTGTGAAAAACAAAACTAACAAAGCATGTTACGCACACCAACAATTTTGTTGAGTTGTGATTGAGTGGGCGTTTGTGTCTGTGTCATGTTTGTGTCTGTGTCATGGAACGTACTTACCAATGAGGGCAAAGCGCTGCAGCTCCACCCATCAGAAGCCAGAGGCAGGTACGGAAAGCCCCCAGAACCCCAGGCCACCAGCAGCCCACCAAGGGCCAGGAAGACCCCCGGCCACTCAGTCCAAAGACAACCGCACACCTACCCCAGCAGACGGGAGAGGGTGGTCTCAGACGGAGCCCCCCCAGTCGAGGAGCGAGGGCTCCAGGGAACCCAAGGCGATGAGAAGCCAGCCCCCCCCCAGCGGCCAGCCCCCTGCACTGGCCGGCGGCAGGGCTCCCGGGCCCACGGCACCCAAGGACCGCCCGACCCTCCACAGAGCCCCCCCCCACGCCGAAGAAGCCAACGCAGCCCCGCACCGCCCCCCCCCGGGGGGCAGGCCAGTACCCACGCCAGAACACCCAGCCCCACCCAGGAACCCCGAGGCACCCCCATCCCAGGGGGGTAGGGGGGGGGAGGCAACCAGCAAGGAGCGGCCAGGAGGCAAGGCACAAGGCCCAGACCCAGGTCCAGCCATACATACAAACACACCCAGACACCCGTGTACACATTTATACACAGATACTCATACATGCCCATACATACTTACCCACACACAGATATGCCATACATACACATTCACTCACCCACCCATACTCACGGAGACGGTGACAAATACACAAAGACACACATTCATCCATAGCTACCCACCCTCTGAAGGCGGGGCAAGTGGAAACCACCCCAGGGCCAACAGCGACCCCAGGACGCCACCAGCCCGGTCCCCAAGGAACCACCCGACCCCTACCCCGGGCGAGACGCAAGAAATCGGGGTGTAAGATGACCCATCCACCCCTCCTCCTCCCCAACTTGTAGGTCTATGTGTTAATGTTTGTGAGTGAATGAGGTGTATAGGGTGCAGTTAAAATTGAGGGGACAGTTATGCCACAAGCGCCAACTGTTGGTCGTCAGCGCTTGCCCACACTGCCCCCCCAAAACCCTCCATGTCTAAAGTGCAAATAAAATTTGGAGACAGACAGTGACGAGGATCCGAGTGGGGCCACCTCAGCGGCCCATCTCATCAACCTCTGAGTAACATGCCTGCCCCAAAGGTCCTATGTGTATCAGGGTGTAAGTGTGTATGTGTTGTGAGTTATAATGACTAAAGTGCAATTAAAACGGAGAGGCAAGTGGTGGTGCAGCTCTCCACGTGGCCTCTCCATCCTACATCTGTGAGTGATGTGTATTCTGTGTGTGTGTGTGTGTGTGTTTGTGTATGGGGAGGGGGAGGGGGGGGGGGGGGCATATGACCAGGAAAAATCCTGGAAGAAGAGAGCCAGCTAGCCGCTGGCTCAATAGGCACCCCGACCTCCCACACCCCAGCACAGGGCAGGGGGAGGTGAGCCCGGGGCCGCGGTGACAGCATCCCGGAGCACTGCAGCACCCGAGGTTGGCGCCCTCGCCCCCACCGCAGAGGGCGGCCCGCTCCTCCTAGATGCCCATTCACTCAACAATAGACACAAACAGGCGACAGGACATACTGGCCTGGGCATGGAAATGCAGTGCCCAGTCCCCCCCAACCACCCCACCGCGGCCCCATCCCCCACCCCACCCCCCTGCAATGCAGGCACCCCAGGGCCCCAAAAGCGTAGACCGGACATCCCGACGTCAGGCCAACCCACCCCACCCGGCGGCGCGGCCGGGACAGCAGAGGCCCCCCCCGCGCCCGGGGGGGCCCACCGGGAGCCGGCGCGGCCCCAGTGCCGGGGCCCCAGACCCCAGCCCCCAAGCCATACAGGGAAGACCAGCCAACCGACCGAGGGCCGGCACCACCCCCCCAAGCACCCCGCCCACACCCCAGGACCGAAGGCAGCACCATCCAAGCCCCCACCACCATCAACCAGGACAGGCACACAGACATCACCAGAAGGTCGCCCCAGGACCCCAGCCCCAGGAGGCTACCAGCTACCCAGGCCCCCGGAGCCCCCCCCCACCCCCCCACAAAGCACATCAGGAGCAGAGCCCGCAGCCCACCACCCCCACTAAGTAATGGAGCTGAGCAGTGGGAACCAAAGAGAGTCAAATTCCTCCAATTTGTTTTTAGAAGAAGCAGACATTCTCTCTAAACTAACATGATCTACTAATAAATTTCTGTACTGAGTAATACATAGTTTATTTTTTGTCTTCCAGTTCATGAGGATCATCTTCTTAGCGATGCACAAGGCAGTAAGAACTATGTGTGATATATTTAACTCCATAATTAATTCACTGACATCACCTAAGATGCATAGTCTGGGGGAAGTTGGGATATGACAGCTAAACCATGTGGATAGATCTTCACAAATCCTCTGCCAAAATCTCTGAACTGGTACACAAGACCACAGAGCGTGTAGATGATTATCCTCTGAATTGCTTGTACAGTGGGTGCATATGTTTGAGTGTGTAAGGCCCATTTGGAACATCCTTTGTCCAGTGTAGTATGTTCTATGGAGAATCTTATATTGTACAAGTTGTATTTGGGGTCTTTTAGTCATTTTGAAGATATTTAAACATATTTCTGTCCATAAATTTTGATCCAGGTTGACAGAAAGATCACGCTCCCATTTTGTAATTGGGAGGGAAACTGAATCATCAGTTTTTATTAATAATTTATATAATTTTGATAGCAATTTTGGGGTACAGAGGTTAAGAAATTCTGTTACCCAAGTAGGCATTTCTAGATTCAATTGATTAAGGTTAAATCTTCCCTGTAGGACGGACTTAACTTGTTGATATTCCAGAAATCTACCGTTGCCAATTCTATATTTTGATATAAGTTCTTGGAACGTGATAAAATTTCCATCTTGGATAATATGTTCTAAGTTATTTATACCCTTATCACGCCATAACGGAAAATTCAGCATTTTCTTTTTCTGACAAATATCTGGATTGTTCCAAATGGGTGTTAGTTTACAGGGGATGAGTGAAGACTTAGTTATTTTTAAAAATTCCCACCAGGCTGTCAGAGAGGTATTTATACTAAGGACTTTATAGCAGTTATGATGTTTAATACTGGAACTAATGAAAGGTAAATCTGAGATTTTTATTTTTCCACAAAACGCCTGTTCTAGATCCAGCCATGGGTTGTCTAATGAATTGGATTTGATCCACTTTGAAATATACTGCAATCTACTGCTTAAGAAATAGTAATAAAAGTTTGGTAATTCTAGACCTCCACTGTGTTTTGGCTTTTGTAAAGTTTTTAAGCTTATTCTTGACGGTTTGTTTTTCCATAAAAATTTTGAGATGTTTGAATCTAGTGACTTGAACCAAGGAATAGAAGGTTTATTAGGGATCAATGAAAATAGATAATTAATTTTTGGTAAAACCATCATTTTAATGGCAGCAACTCTCCCCATAAGTGATATAGGTAAACTGTTCCAACGTGTGAGATCATCCTCTATTGTTTTTAATAAGGGGATATGATTTAATCGTACCAAGTCTGAGAGCCTGGCGGAAAAATTTATGCCTAAATATCTAATATTTCCTGACTTTAGTGGGGTCCTAGAGGTTCTCTGGAAATTACAATTCAGAGGCAAAACTGTTGATTTACTCCAATTGATAGAGTAATCAGATATAGATGAGAACTTATCTATCAGTGTGATAGTCTTCAAAAGAGAGCCTTGTGAATTCCCAAGGAAAAGTAATACATCATCAGCATAAAGGCTAAGTTTATGGTCCATATTTTCAGTTTGAATCCCTTTAATATTTGCATTTTGACGGATTGCTGCTGCTAGCGGCTCAATGAAAATTACAAAAAGAGAGGGAGAGAGTGGGCAGCCCTGCCTAGTGCCCCTCTGCAGACTGAAACTTTGTGAAATGAGATCATTTGTCCTAACACGCGCATTCGGAGAGCTGTGTAGTGTTCTGATCCAGTTTATAAAGGATGAACCGAATCCAAATTTTTGCAGAACTGCTAGTAAGAATTTCCAATTTACCCGATCAAATGCTTTCTCTGCATCTAAAGACACGATTGTCGTCTCTAATTTGTTAATAGAACAATAGTCTATTATATTTATCAGTCGACGTGTATTATTGGCTGAGTGCCGACCCTTGATAAAGCCTGTTTGATCTGGATGTACAATAAATGGAGTAATACTTTCTAATCTTTTGGCAAGGGCTTTGCAAATTATTTTAAGATCTACATTAATGAGAGAGATTGGCCTGTAGCTGGATGGGAGTGTGGGGTCTTTGCCTGGTTTAAGAAGCAGGCTAATGTTAGCAGAGTTTAAGGTTGGAGATAAGATGTGGTCATTCTGAATCTGAGTTACCATTCTGAAAAAAATGGGAGCTAGCTCAGACCAAAATTCTTTATAAAACTCGGCTGGAAAACCATCTGGGCCTGGGGCTTTATTATTTGGGAGATGCTGTAGGGCTTCACTAAGTTCAGACAATGAAAGAGGTAAATCCAGAGCTGCAGCCTGGCTGTCATTTAGTTTTGGTAGATTTATATTATTAAGAAATTCTTCAATTTCAGTATCAGATGGGTTAATCTGTGGTGAATATAAGGCTTCATAGAAGTCTCTGAAAGAGTTATTTATTTGTTGTGGGTCATGAGTAATAATACCAGTCGAGTCTTTAATAGAAAAAATAGCTGTTTTTTCTTTATTCAGTTTTAATTGCTTGGCCAGGAATTTTCCAGATTTATTTCCATGCTCAAAGTTTTCCAAACGCAGCCTCTGCAACATAAATTGTGTCCTTTTATCAATTATTTCATTTAGCTCCAGTTTCAGTTTCCTCAGGCTGATAATTGTATGTTCTTGTGGTGAAGCGGCATAAGCAGTTTCTAAAGATTTAATTTTTTGTTCTAATTCTAACACAAGTGCTTTTTCTTTATTTTTCCTATGCGAGCAGTAAGATATTATTTTGCCCCGCATTACTGCCTTTCCTGCTTCCCAAAGAACACATGGTGATATTCCTGGAATATCATTATATTCTAAGTATGCTGACCATTCCTTTTTGAAATAATTAATAAAATCTTCTTCTTTAAGTAATGATGTATTAAATCTCCAGTTCCTGATTGGTGGTGTGACTCTTTTCTGTGTCAGAGACATAGACACCGGTGCATGATCGCTAATAGTGATAGGGTGAATCTGAGTGTCTGTGATATCCATCATTATGGAGCTGCTAACTAAAAAGTAATCTAAGCGGGAATGAGATTTGTGTACTGGTGAGAAATAACTATAATCTCTCAAAGTAGGGTGATGTGAACGCCAAGCATCGCAAAGTCCAAAATCCTTCATGTACTGTTTAAGAATGTCTGCAGACTGCCAGTTCCTCTGACTCGCTGCTGTACTGAGCCTGTCAATATCTGCATTAAGTACCAGGTTGAAGTCTCCTCCTATTACAAGTGTGGTGTCAGAGTGATCTGAGAGTGAAGTGAACAAAGCATGAAAGAAGGAGGGGTCATCAACATTTGGTCCATATATACTAGCAATACATAAATCTGTATTCTGTATAGATAAATTAAGTATTATAAATCTACCTTCAGGGTCTATTGTACTGTTGCTAATGTTAAAGTTTATCTTCTTGTTAATCAATATAGCTACACCTCTTTGTTTGGAGTTATAGCAGGCTGAGTACGTGTGAGGGAACTGTGGAGAGGAAAGAGTGAGCACAGATGTTTTGGACACGTGTCTCCTGTAGAAAAACAACATCTGCTTTTAAGTCTTTTAACCGATTAAAAATTTTTAGTCTCTTTTCCCTCGAACCAGCCCCGTGCACATTCCATGAGACAAATCTGAGTGTGCTCATATTTAAACTAACTGATGGACTGTTGTGTGCTCACTAAGGATGTGTGTGTGTGTGTACATATGTTCTGTATGTTGGCGTGTGCCCTTTATATTGATGTGTGCGTGTGTATGTGCGCTGTATGTTGGTGTGTGTGCATCTGCGCTGTATGTTAGTGTAGTAAACTGTAGCATTGTAAGTGACGTAAACATATTGCTGAGTGCAGAAAGAAAAAAGACGTGTAAAAAGTGAACTAAGTGACATAAGAATAAAATTAGATGAGGGGAAAACAAAACAGAACAAACAAACAAACAAACGATCACGGTACTATGCTGACTCGTCGGCGTTAATGGTACTACTTAGACAGATTTAGACTATTTAATGGTACTGTTTAGATAGTTGAAAAAAAAAAACTCAGAAAAGAACGTTAATATGGACACAGATCACCTGATCGATCAGCTGAGCCATGGCGTGGTGTTTTTGTCTCGGTAAAGCTGTCCGTTTACATACAGTTTGTCCACGGCGATGACAGCCCGGGAGCCTTTCTGCATAAGCTTCTTCCGGATGGGGAATAGGGCCTTGCGTCGCTCCAGAATCTCCTTTGGAAACTGGTCGTTGACGCTGAAGTCCGTCCCTCTCAGCTCCCGGCCGCGGCTCTTCACCAGCTCTTTTTCTTTGAAGTGTTCGAATTTGGCCACGATCGGTCTGGGTCTGCGTGCTCCGGGTCGCTTCCCTCCCAGGCGGTGGACTCTATGGAAGGCGATGGTCTTCACGGCGTCCTCCGGGAGCTTCAGGTGAGTTTGGATAAATTCCTTCACTGTAGCCTCCGGGTCCTCCTCTGCCTTCTCCGGGATACCTGAAAACACAAGATTTTCTCTCATGCTGCGGGCCTGAAGCTCGATTATCGATTCTTTAATTTTCTTATTTTCTTCTGAGAGCCGGGTCGTTTCCTCGGTGAGGGAATTCACCGACTCTCTGAGGACAGCGTTTTCAGCAGCCAGTGTTTCCACCTGATGCTGGCTGAACTCGACTGACTCCCGCAGGGCCTGAAACTCCTTGTGAAGGATTTCAACCAGGGCCAAGCGGGCGTCAAAGCTGGACAATTTGTTATTAATGGACTCCAGAATGTCCACAATATTGGTGGTGGGTGGCGAAGTTGCCTCTGGGGAATCTTCTGGGCGGCTTCTTTTTGTGGACGGCGTTGCTTTGCTGGTGGAGGGAGTCGGCGTCTTGTCTGTTTTCCCCATGACGACTCGCTCAAAACACCCGTCGATGTACCGCAGCAAACTATCCAGGTCCTCTCCACCGTCCTCCAGATTGTTGAAAATAATTTAAGTTAGGCTAAGAAACTACCTATATTTTTTTAGTTTTAAGCCTGTCTAGTTATAAATTGGCGAGAAAAAAAAAAAAGGCTAATCACGCAAATGTTTGCTGATAGAGTCACGCCGCCATTAACGATACTGCCGAGATTCACAAAGTCTCGCGTGACTACAGCATAGTCTCCGTCAATTCAATTCAAGTTCAATTTAAAATGTGCCAGAGATAAATAATGTGGAAGGAAAGTTGAGCAACGTTCATAGCCATGCTTTTATTACTATTGTGTAAAAACAACAGTAGACTTACTGTATAAACCAGCAAAAATTATATTACCATAGATGTCTCTGTGTTTCCGTAATTTTATTGCTTTATTGCTCGACAGCACAGATGGTACATGAGGATGGCTCTGATGGTTTGGTCTCTAATGCCATAGATGAGAGGACTCAAACATCTGGGAAGAAGCATCATAAATACATAAAGTACACTCCAGATACGTAAAGCTGTTATTCTGTCAAGGACCTTTGAGCTCACTGCAGCCAAAGGACCATGAATTGTTGAGGAAAGACTGAGGCCCAGCTGTATCAGGTGCAGCAGCAGTGTGTTACGAGCCTTATGGGCTGAAGCTTTGTCTGTGGAGGCCGACCTGGCTGCTATTGTAACACCAATATAGGAGCAAGCGACGGCCACAGCAGCAGATACAAACAGAACACAAGTGTAAGCTTTGTCATAATGATCAGAGATTGGGACGAGCAACAAAGGAGTGGGAGAGCAAAAGTCTTTCATTTGCAAACTCTCTAGGTCTTCAAATGGAAAAGTTAACAGCAAAATCACTCTAATGAAAACATTTAGTGAACTGATGGACCAAACTATGATAATAGCTAGTGCTGTGTTTCTGATGGTGATGATGGCAGCGTGTCTCAGTGGGCAGCACACAGCTACATATCTCTCCAGAGACATCACCACCAGTGTGAGAGGAGAGATCCCAGTTGTAAGATTGGCAATCATGATCAGAAAACCACATACAGGATATGTAAGTGTGATTCTACAAACAGACAGTAAGTACAACAATTGACTCAAGACCATCTGTACAGTGTCTGCAAAAATTAGGTTATAAAGAAGAATGTAACAGGCTGTTTCACAAAACACTGGTTTACTCCTCAAGGTGTGCAGCATGAGCCCATTAATAAAGAGAAACACACAGCAGGATCCTGTAATTGGAACAGACGACAACAGAACTTCCAGTATCCCTCTGTACTGCAGTCCAGCAGTGAAGTTAGTCTGAGACTGAGTGACGTAAGACATGTTAAAGATGCATTTAACCCAAATGCCGAGACTTCACACTTCATTCAGTTAAAATGACCAACTGAAAATTTCCAGTTTTTTGGTGTTTAGCAGATTGGAAGCAGTGCTTCATTCCACGTGTTCAAGACTCTTCTGCCGGGCTTACCCATGTTCACATGCATTTTAAGAACTCGCGTCACATGATCGAATCATGTGTAAGCAGAGTATGCCTATTAAACAGTAATGAGTGATGTAATCTTTATTCCAATACTGTGAGCCATGTTTTTCTTAGTAAATATGAGTATAGAATAGTCGTAGATATGATTAGATTACATGTCCCATGAACAAATAAAGAAAAAAAAAACACACCCATTAAAGCTTTTATTTCACACCAACTGTTCTTTTGACTCACAAATAACCTGCTGTTTTTCCAGTGTTCCAAACAAAAGAAAAAAATTAATGTATAAAACTACATAGAACCATGGTAACCCCATCAATTGCAATCAAGTGTTTCATGAAAATTATTTTTTATTGAAGTATTAAACCATCAAAAAAAAAAGTTCAAATGGAAAATTGATTGATATAAATTGCATGAAACACTCAACGAAAACCTGTTTCAAAAAAACAGTATTGTCCCCATTTTACAAAATCTCTTTTAAGCTAGCACAGCCTGTTTCTGTTCTCTAAATTCAAATCTTCAAATCTTGGAGCTTCTGTTGGAGCATCGTAGTGATAGACATCGCAATACCAAGTGACGGCAACATCAAGAAGAAGGAACACGAGAAGCTTGACAAATACCAAGGGCTCAGAGAGGAGCTGGATTATTGTGTATTATTGTGCATTATGAAATGTGTAGACTTATGGCAGTGACCTGGGTAGGATTGAATGGGGTTACTTTGTAGGGATTATTTTTCTGAATTTATTTATTATTTATTTGTTTATTATTTTGTTTTTTCTTTTATTTATCTTTCTTTCTTGGGTTATGTTTGAATGTTAGTATTATTATATATTTGGTTCTTTTGTACCTACTGTTTTTTTTTTCTTTTCTTAATTTGTATGTATAAAGGAAAACAAATTTTATTAAAAAGACAGTGATTTAAAAAAAAAACAAAAAACAAGTGGCCGGCATAGTATACATGAACATCTGCGCCGAGTATGACCTGGAAGTCCCGAGGTCAAAATGGGACACGCCCCAAGGGTGTTTGAGATCAACAGAGCTCAGATTCTGTGGGACTTCCAGATACAGACAGACAAACTTGTGATGGCTAACCAACCGGACATCGTAGTGGTGGACAAGCTAAGGAAGAAGGTCGTAGTGATAGATGTTACAATACCAAGTGAAGATCAAGAAGAAGGAACACAAGAAGCTCGATAAATACCAAGGGCTCAGAGAGGAGCTGGAAAGGATGTGGAAGATGAAGGTAACAGTGGTAATCGAAACACTCGGGGCAGTGACCCCCAAACTGGGAGAGTAGCTCCAGCAGATTATTTATTTATATATATATATATAAATAAAATTACCTGTGAGAGGTAAAATAATTTGAACAAGCACCAGAGTGACTCGCCGCTCTGTTTATTTTTGCCGCATCCAATATAGTGGTGACGTTGACGTCAGCAGTGCGGCGTCTGCATATATGTCTGTGTTTATATCATCTTTATTGTCTTCAGTTCTTTGTTGTGTCAGCAAAGAATGGATGGGTGCCTTCCCTGAGGATTGCAGCATTTAAAGGTGTAAGTTTCTAAGTTCAGTCTTATCTCATGAGTCTGCTTTGGGGTCCAGTTCCTGCCTTCCACACAAGCATTTTATCGTTACCCAGGGAAACCCAGGGAGGGGGATAAGTACCAGCCGGCACCATATATAAAACAATGACACAAGACTACAAGGTAATTAACACACATAATCCAGCTACACAAGCATAAATGTGGATATGACATTGGCCGCTTGCAGAGGTTGTTTATATTGACCTGCAAAGATCCAGCCCTGAAGTCTAATTAGTGTGTCCTTTTATCTGTGATATGAACTGATACAAAGCAGCAAGTTCAGCCTTAGAGCCCAACCTAATTCACAGCCGTGAAAATCGCTTCGCTTTTCTCATGTAATACACGTGTAATATGGTAGAAAACTTGATGTTGAGACGGCAGAGTCACGCCCTTCTGCCGCTTTCGTCACGCGTTCTTGGTTCGAGACCAACTAGTTTGCAGGGCAGGAGTTGAACCCGTTTTTCAGCCGAGCACCGAGTGCTTCTGCAGT
Source organism: Archocentrus centrarchus (assembly GCF_007364275.1). Classification (NCBI taxonomy): domain Eukaryota; kingdom Metazoa; phylum Chordata; class Actinopteri; order Cichliformes; family Cichlidae; genus Archocentrus; species Archocentrus centrarchus. The sequence continues at coordinate 3,235,343 of NC_044359.1, read as the reverse complement.
GGAAAACCCGCCTAACGGTTCAAAAAAAGGCACCTGCTCCTGAACCCTGTTGGTGGGAAAGAGACTTGGGTGGTGCTATGACTGTCATTCAGTAATGTCATGGATATCTTGAGGGCAAAGGGAGAACGTATATGACAATGAGAGACAATTTAAATATCACTGCGAAGGATCGAAGTTCGCAATAGCGGCAGGGCCACGCTATTCTGCAACCCGCTGCTGATGCTGATTTGAACCCATGGTTGCCAAAGTTTCCAGTTTTGGACCGTAAAACGGCTGCCCCGTGTGATATATTGCAATCAGGGTTCTTTCTCAGTTCTTGTTTTTTTTTTTTTGGGGGGGGGGGGGGGGGGGGGGGGGGGTAAAAAGCATACCCAATAAAAACATAATCCAGATGTTTTAAGGATCAGCTGCTAAAAGTTCAAATATGAGTCACCATGCATAAATTATCATGATTTTAATGCACCAACAGGAAGTGAAATCATCTTGCTGGGAACTGTCGTTTTTTTTGTTTTTTTTTTGGAAGGCCTTTCACAGCTCCACTGGTGCTGAAAAGTAATGCTTAACTATGGCTTTCTTAATTCAAGTAGGGCTGCAACTACCAGTTATTTTAGCAACTGAGTATTCTATCGATTATTCCATCAATTAATCAAGTAATTGAATAAGAAATAATTTTTCGTATTAACAATTCATCTGCACATTTTAACTTCTGTACTGCAGTTATTCTGTGTGAAACAAACAGGGTGGATGGAGCAGCTACAAAGTTCCCTTTTCTTCATTTTGCTGATCAGGTGGTTGATGAAGGACCTCCAGCTGTTTCCCAGTAAAAGTTTTAGGGTGTTGTGGTTACAGGAGCAAGCACTGCTGCTTTGGACGTCTCCTTTCTCTTCACCTGAGCTCACCGTCTCAGTAACGGCTCCGCTTCTGTGCTTGCTACATGTGTGCAGATGGACGGCACGTAAAACAGCTGCTGCTGTGTTTTTGTTGAAAAACTGGGGGCTGCATGAACTTAACGCTGTAATGCTTTTTATTCACAAGCATCCTCCAAATTACATTTCTACTGCAGGTCTGTTTTTATTTGCTGATCAAGGATTAAAGCATAATATTCTGATGGAGCCCCCTGATACTGAAGGGGGTGGGGGGCACCAAACGATCGCTAGTGTTAATGGCAGCCTGCTATGATGATTTCACTTCAGCAGGAAGCAGCAGAGGGACTACCATCCACTTGTCATCAGTGGTGCTGAGGTGGAAAGAGTGGACACTTTCAAATACCTGGGAGTGACCATCTCACAGGACCTGTCCTGGACTCATCACATAAACATCACTGTGAAGAAGGCCAGACAGCGTCTCTACCTCCTCAGGCGGCTGAGAGACTTCAAGCTCCCACTCAAGGTGCTCAGGAACTTTTACACCTGCACCATCGAGAGCATCATGCGTGGGAGCATCACCACCTCTATGGGAAACTGCACCAAGCAGGACTTCATGGCTCTAAAAAGGGTGGTTCGTTCAGCTGAACGGACCATCAGAACCACCCTCCCCAACCTGCAGGACATTTACACCAAGCAGTGCAGGCTGAGGGCCATGAAGATCCTAAAACAGCCCAGCCACCCCGGACACTCTCTCTTCTCCCTGCTCCCATCAGGCCGGCGTTACCGCTGCCTGAGGACTAAGACTGAAAGGTTGAAGAAGAGTTTTTACCCACAAGCCATCCGTCTGCTCAACTCTGAGCCCTAACTGGACCATTATTGCACAATGTAAATATTATAATTTATAATTCCATGTAAAAGTGTGTATAGTGTATAGTATATAGAGTATAGTGTATAGTGTGAATTACTTATTTTTATTTTTATTCTTATTTATTTGTGTGTGTATATATGGTTGCAGGTACAAAATACATTTCACTGTGCATTGTACTGTGTATAACTGTGCATGTGACAAATAAATACTATCTTAATCTTAATCTAGTAAACTGGTTATAGTGATTGTTCTGGTGGCTACAGCTGACGTAAAGAAAAAAATGACAGCTGACATTCTCTGCACAGCGAGCAAAATGTATGCAAACAGCCACACACACACTCACAGAACAGAACAATGGAGGCGTGGAAAAACTTGTTCGCAATGATCTGCTTGTGTTAAATCATGCCTGAAATTTTTATTTGATCTTCATTTTTCCTCATTTCTCCTCATGTTCATGCTGGTTGTCATTTCGATTTCCCTCGAAATCAAGCGCGCGCACGACTGTAGGGTGATGCGGGGCTGCAGGTCCGGCTTTATGCTGAAGCTGAAATGCCAACCACACAGGCCTCTGCCGAGCCTGTATCTCTCCAACGCCAGGTCCATGGTAAATAAAACGGACAACCTAGAGTTAGAGCTGGCTGTAAATCGCTATGTTCGTGACTGCTGTGTAATGATTATCACCGAGACCTGGCTAAACCCCCACATTCCCGATGCTAGCGTGCAGCTAGCAGGCCGCACTCTGCTACGCGGAGATCGGACCAAGGACTCCGGTAAGAGCAGGGGAGGGGGTCTCTGTATTTACGTGCATGAGGACTGGTGTAACAACGGAACAATCATAGACAAACATTGTTCCCCAGACCTCGAGTACATGTCTGTAAGATGTCGGCCTTTTTTTCTACCCAGAGAGCTAACAGTAGTGATCGTCACAGCTGTGTATATAGCTCCCGATGCTAACGTTAGCATGGTGCTCTCTCTCCTGCTGAACGCCATTAACGAACAGCAGCGGCTCCACCCCGACGGTGTTCTTATTATCGCGGGAGACTTTAACAAGGCCAACTTAAAGACTGTACTCCCGAAATTCCACCAACATGTCAAATGTTCTACAAGAGGGGAGAACACTCTTGACCATGTTTACTCCAACATTAAGCACGCTTACAGAGCCAAACCCCTCCCCCACCTCGGCCAGTCCGACCATCTTTCCCTGCTGCTCACCCCAGCATACACCCCCCTCAGACGGAGAGCCAGGCCTACTGTAAAAACCATTACAACCTGGCCTGAAAACGCACTCTCCGACCTACAGGACTGCTTTGCATACACAGACTGGGACTTATTTGAACACGAGGACCTAGAAACATTCACAGGGACAGTACTGGACTACATTAAGTTCTGTATCGGAAATGTGACTGTTAGCAAAAACATCCGGGTTTTCCCTAACCAGAAACCCTGGATGAACAGCCAGGTTCGTTCACTCCTCAAAACCCGTGATGCTGCCTTCAGGTCAGGCGACAGAGCTCTGTACAGTGCTGCTCGAGCTGACCTGAAAAGAGGAATTAAAAAAGCCAAGACGGACTACAGGAGGAGAATAGAGTCCCATCTGTCCAGCAGTAACACACGGGAGGTGTGGCAGGGCATTCAGAACATCACAAACTTCAGAGGCTGTGATGTGACTGCAGGAGACCTGAGTGTGTCACTAGCAGAGGAACTTAACTGTTTCTTTGCTCGCTTTGAGATGCCTCAGGACCACCCATCTGCTCCAGTCCTGCCCCCCCCACCAGGCTGCACCCCACTCACTGTCCAGGAGCATGAGGTACGGTGCGTGCTCCTGGCAGTGAACCCCAGGAAGGCTGCCGGACCAGACGGAGTACCTGGCAAGGTGATCAGAGCTTGTGCCCACCAACTCACCCTGGTTCCCACCAGGATTTTCAACCTCTCCCTGGCCCAAGCATACTTACTGGCTTTAAGGACAGCTACACTTCCTCCTCACAGTCACCCAGTGGGCCTGATATCCTGGTGGCTCAGGACAAACTGCTGTGTGGCTATGAGGAGGAAGTGTAGGACTAAACAGAAGCCCCTGGTACACCACCAACCACTACAGGTTTAAAATTAATTTTCCCCATTCTGTGACTCACACCAAGGAAAAGACTCTGGTTACTGGTGACTCTATTCTCAGAAATGTGACGCTAGAGATACCAGCGACCATAGCTGATTGTCTTTCAGGGACCAGAGAAGGCAATATAGAAGGAAATCTGAAAGGATTGTAACAATGGGATTGTTGTGAATTGCTGTTGTTACTGCACAGATTGGTATTGAGGGATCACTGAAAAGGACCAGTGTGTGAGTGTCACTAAGTACATAAGACAGTTAGCAGCTAGACATGTTCTGTGTAGATTGTTATTCTTTAATAAAGTTCTCAGCAATCAAAGGTAATGCTTTAACCATCCAGTTTGTATAGTCAGAGTAGACAGAACAAGCTGAAACAAGGATAAATATAGATTTGGTAAAATATTAATTCACACTGGCAGTAATGAAACCCATTTGTGTCAGTTGGAAGTCACTGAAGTTAATATTGAATCTGTCATGTACAGCTGTGTAGATGTAGAGAATGGACCCACAATGCAGGACTCAGAAGGCAAAATGAACTGAAGAACAACTTGATTGCTGAGATCTTGAGAAACACACTAAATTAAAACAGTTACAGAAGGTCAAACCATAAATCCATTTGGTGACACACATGAAGAGTCACAGCTATGAGGGAGAACACAACACTGAACAGACGTAAGACTAAGAATCTATACACAAGGTAATGAGGAAAACTAGCAACAGATGGGAGGGAAACTGAAACTAATTACAGTAACAGACACAAGGGAAGTAGAACTAAACCCAACCACACCCGATAAACAAGTATCAAAATAAAACAGGAAGATACTGACACCGAGACCAGGACAAATAGCAGCAGCGGTAGTTGCTGCTATCGGTGCAACAGAGTAACGGAGATATTCGTGGAGAAGGATAGGCGCATGGACTTCATCTTCAAATAAAGGTAAGATGATACATGGTTATTTAAAAAGAGACCCCCCCCCCAAAAAAAAAACAAAAAAGTTTGACTCTAGATTAAATATTTTGTTTTTCTTGCCATCATTGTTGAACAGTATGGAGTTGATTAAAGCATAATTAATCATTAGCATAATTAAAATTGAAATATAAGCTTCTATTTTGGGTTCATATATGTCAGGCTTGCAACCCTCCAATTAAGAGGGTTAAGCGAAATGTCAAAAAAGTAACTTAAAGGGCCAAACTGTAGGTTATTTTTGACATCAATTTGGGGACCCGAAGTAGGGGTGGGGCCGAAAGCGGCACGCAGATCAGGAGTTTGGGCACCCCTGATATATGTGAACATCAGACTCCAGACGAGTCAGATGACTCACTCATCGCAAACCTCACCGCACATCACTGGTCCTACCAGAGTTATTTCAATTCAGGTTGAGGTCTGGACCCTTATTAAACCACTGCAGCACCTTGATCCTTATCTTTTCAGCCATTCTGTTGTAGATTTGTTGCTGTGGTTGGGATCATTGTCCTGTTGCATGTCTCAGTTTGGGCTAAGCTTTACCTGTCCTACATCTGACTCTAGAATACTTTGGTATACAGAGAAGTTCATGGTCAACTCAGTGACTACAAGCTGATTGAGACCCAGTGGCTGCAAAACAAGCCCAAATAATCAGTCCTCCACCACCATGTTTGACTGCTAGTATGAGGTGTTTGTGTTTTCACCAAATGTTGCAATGTGTATTACACCCAAACATCTGTCCACACCTACCACTTTGAGGGCTTGAGCTTTAGAAAAGCCTTCCTCAAATCAGTTGTGATTTGTTTAAATCACCTGCACAAAACTTGTTTTCATATGTTAGTGTTTCTGTAATGCTTTGCACATTATTTTTGGCCATAGTTCACACCAAATGCATGCATGGAAGAATGTCTGGGAAATGTACACTTGTTTATGGCTTTTCATCCAAACTGTGAAGCAATTTGTCACTGTATGTTTTAAAAAGTGATATATTAATAAAACCATTATTGGCATTAGGCAGGCAGGCAGGCAGATAGATCACTTTATTAATCCCGGAGTGAAACTGACATATTACAGTAGCTCGAGGTACAGAAAGGCAACACTGTGCAACATTGCAAAGAAAAACACACAATATATAAAATGTATATAAAATATATATATTAAAGGTAAAAACAGCCAATAAGATTAGTCAAATGTCAGTGCAATGTAAAATACAGTAAGCAATATGTATACATATTTATATGTATAATGGTGAGTGCAATAGACCGTAATAGTGGTATTAAATATGATAGTGGGTATTACTAAGTATAGTTATCTAGTACACAGTAATGACCTGACACAGAGAAGAAGAGTTGTACAGTGTGATCGCAGTTGGTACAAATGATCTTCTGTACCGTTCCTTACTACAGCGGCGCTGAATGAGACTTTTGCTAAATGTACTCCGCTGTCTGATCAGAGTACATTATGATAACTCTGGAACAACTTGATGTCATAATAGCTATCAGCAGCAAGAAAAAACAGGGAAGACTGTCTGAGATATCTGTCAACAGTAATATGTCAGCTAATTTTTTTCTCATTTTGTTAGCCAGCCTCCCATGTCAGTCATAGAAACATTACCATGGATATCACAGGTGCTGGTGGAAGGAAAATGATTTAACACCACTGCATTGATTTGATTGGCATAAAATATGATAATTCAGCTCTTTGAACTAATGAAATCACACAAGAGATTTTAAATATCTTTATTTTTTAAAAATTCTTTTGGATGGTCAGTACAGTGGATTAGAAAAAGTTTGGTTTTTGATAAAGTAAATGGTATTAAAAAGTTGCCTTAACAAAGTAATGTGGATTACCTGTGCTGTCAGGTGCTTATCACCAGGACAACTGATTTAAATTTGCCCTTTTTAATCACTCCTTATACATTAATAATATAACATTACATCTTTCAGATAACTAATATGCTGTACATCAACAGGAAAACACAACAGCAAAGTGAAAAATATAACAAAACAAAAAGTCTTAATGATAATGATGAAAAGATGGCGCCAGTGTATTCAGCAGGCCGTCGACCTCTCGTTATTTTGTTTGTGTCTTTTTTTGTTTTCATGTTTGGTATTGTGTTCTGAGTCTCTGCTCGTATATGATCGCCAATCTCTCCTGGACATTCAAGTTCGAGCCAAAAGCTTAGGTGTAATTGATTATGGTGGACATGATACTCTGCCTCTACACCTACTGAGTGCTCCAACTCACCTCTTCCGGGCATTGGCTTTGTCCTTTCAACGGAAACACCGGTGTTACCGTGGCAAGCGTGGTGGACAGCTGGTGAAACCTCTTCTTAAGAAAAGTTGCACCACAGTTTTAGATAATTTAGGCCTATTTCTAAGTTGCCTTTTATTGCAAAAGTTTTGGAGAAAGTTGTTGCCTCTCAGGTTATGTCCTGTTTAGATGAAAATAACATTAAGGAAGTTTTTCAGTCAGGGTTTTAAGGCCCTCCACAGTACGGAGTCTGCATTAGTGAGAGTTTTTAATGATATATTTAGAGCAAATGATGCTAGGGAATATTTTGTTCTTGTTCTCCTTGACCTAACTGTAGCGTTCGACACGGTGGACCACAGTATTTTATTAGCTTGTTTACAAACCCAGTTTGGCTTCAGTGGCACCGTATTAGAATGGTTTAGGTCTTATCTGGCAGACACAACCATGTCTGTAAGGTTAGCTGATTTTGAATCCTCATCCGCTCCCCTACTTTATGAGGTCCCACAAGGCTCAATCCTCAGTCCCCTGCTTTTCTCACTTTACTTGCTCCCATTGTGCTCAATACTTAGAAAACATGGGATCTCCTTTCACTATTATGCGGATGATAGCCAGATATACATGCCTTTAAAAAAAAGTACATACTCGATTAAGCCTTTATTGCTGTGTCTTGAAGACCTTAAGCCATGGATGGCTTTAAATTTCCTAAATTTTAAAGATAAGAAGACTGAGGTAATGGTGTTTTGTCCCAGTGGCTCCTACACAACATCTTCCGTTGACTTGGGGCCCTTGGCATCTTATTTAAGGCAGACCGTCTCAAATTTAGGTGTTAAAATTGACACCGACCTTAAATTAGATTTCCAGGTCAGGGCAGTGGTTAAGTCCTGTTTTTACCATCTTAGGCAGTTGGCAGAGATTAAACCGATCCTTTCAAAACCACATTTTGAAACAGTGATGCATGCCTTTATTACATCTTGGCTCGATTACTGTAATGCTCTTTACCTTGGAATTAGTCAATCCTCCCTTAAGCGTCTTCAGTTCGTCCAGAATGCTGCTGCGCGGCTTCTGATTTGGGCCAAAAGGAGAGAGCATATCACTCCTATTCTGGCTTCACTACACTGGTTGCCAGTGCATTTTAGAGTTCATTTTAAGATTCTCTTATTTGTTTTTAAATGTTTACATGGTCTTGCCCCATCTTATCTCTCTGAGCTATTAAACCCATACCTCCCAGCTCATTGCCTCAGGTCAGCTGATCAGCTGCTCCTGGAGGCTTTTAGTGTTGCTGCTCCCAAATTATGGAACGATTTGCCGTTGCATATTAGAAGTGCTCCTTTATTATCAACTTTTAAAACTGCTGTTAAGGCACAATTTTATTCCCTGGCTTTTAATACATGCTGAGACTCGTTTTATTTGTGTTGGTGTTCTGTATTGTTGTTGTTGACATTGTGATGTGTATTGGCTGTTTGATTTTTACCTGTACACCACTTTGTTGCAGCTGCTGTTGTTTTTGAAGTGCTTTATAAATAAAGTAGTAGTAGTAGTAGTAGTAGTAGTAAAGCAGATGGCCTAAAAATTGTACCTGTAATCATTATGGTTGTAATTATAATGTCCTAATTTACATTGAAATAGAACTCCTGAATATCTTTCTGAACCTTGTGTTAAATTCTCTCTTCCAAATCTGACTCCCATAGTAACATCCTCAAATAAAGCAAGTCTTCCTGCTCTTGTCGGAGACGGTCGCACTATCTCTCTCTCCCTGCCCTCCCCATCTCTCCGCTTGCTGCTTGCTGTGAGAGCGTCTTTTACACACTGTCCGAATAAGAACAAGATTGAAACATGGATCTGGCAAACTGGGCATTCTCCATCATTGATCGAATTTTTTCCACTATGAGACCCGGGACAGGGGAGCCTGCGTGTCCGAGTGGAACAGACCCGGTTGGATACGTCATCGACTCTTGGAGCTCGTGGAGACCAGTGTGCTTCTCAGCCCTTGGAGTGGAAGACGTGGAAGACGCATATATATTCGGCTTTTTGGTAGCGGTATCTTCTCTGTTTGGGCTCGGTGGATACCTGCTTTACTGGCAAATTAAGAAAATCTGGACGGCGGTTCGACATCTGCAGAGGCTGCCGATCCAGGTGGAAGGGCTGAGCAGAGCCGTACAAACTCAGACTCAAAGCCTGGTGGACCTGAGCCGCAAGATTAGCGAGCTCGCAGGCGAGAGGGGTTAGATCAGGAGATATAGTTCGGTTCTGCACAGTGAGGACAGCAATCAACGAATTTGGAATATTGGATTTTCGAATGGTTTCCCAGTAAGACTGAAGGCTGTTGGAAAAACAAGCAGCCTGTTCCAAAACAACATTTGTTATCAGGAATTCGGCTCCCCTGCCGGCCTTGGGTTGGCAACCATATCTCTCTCCAGGGCTCTGTGTGCGGCTGCTCTTCCCCCCACTCTGCGTTGTGATTTGTGAAGCTGGGTCTGGTGTATCACGGCCGCTGATGAAATTCCACCACTATCAGCGAACTGTTTTGGCTGGAACCTGGCATCTGGCTCCACAATGCCCCCACCTCTCGTCTCCGTCTGCATCCCCTCCTGACCTGACCTCACCTACCGCCGCTGTCCTTGCTTTACATGTGCAAATGCTTTGCTGAGGTGGTTTTTTTGGACCCTGGTATAGTGCTCCTTTTGAGCACTGTACCAGATGACTTTTTTTTTAACCTAACTTCCCCATGATGTGTTGTTTTCTCCTCCTGCCAAAGGTAGCGCTGCAAGTCGGCTGCATGACCCGAGGACACATATCCCCCCATGTGTGTTGTGTTTGTGTATTCTTGGATGGTGTTCTGTAACTGCAATTTCCAATGTGTGAACTTGTTCACCCACATGGCAATAAAACTTCATTCATTCAATATGTGACTGTAAATTTTAGAGATAGAAGATTGAGGAGCCACAGTGTCATCAAAAGGTAAAACCTCAAGCACACTTGGACTTGTGGGAAACAGCGGCATACAGGGCTACAGGTATGTAAGTTTTATCTAAAAAAATAATGCATGTTGTTCATTTGTTGTTTAACAAATAAAAATGTTTTTTTTTTGCTCAATCACAAGAGCCAAATATGCTGACCAACAAAAGCCTCACTAAAACTCAACATGTTAAACGTTGTCTTTTGCCACTGAGTTTTAATCGACAGCATAGATGATTTGTGAGGACAGGTCTGATAGTCTGATCTCTTAGTCCATAGATGAGAGAAGTCAGACATCTGGGTAAGATAATAAAAATCACATAAAAAACATTCTGAATGCGAACAAGTACTATCCTTGGAACAATCAGTGAAAGAGATATCAACAGTGGGTAGTAAATAGTTGAGGAGAGGCTGAGGCACAGTTGTATCAGATTCAGCACCAGTGTGTTACGAGCTTTATGGGCTAAAGCTTTGTCAGTGGAGGCCGACCTGGCTGCTAATATCACACCAATATAAGAGAACATGACTGCCACTCCAGCAGATACAACCACAAAACTAGTGAAAGCTTTGTCAAAATGATCAGACTTTGACCCAAGCAGTATAGCTATATCAGAACAAAGGCCTTTCACCTCTAAACTATCCAACTTTTCAAATAGTTCTAAAAACAACAGAGTTCGAATAATAATGTTTAGAAAACTGATTGTCCAAATCACAGTGACAGCTGCCCCTGTGTTTCTGATGGTGATGATGGCAGCATGCCTCAGTGGGTAACACACAGCAACATATCTCTCCAGAGGCATCACCACCAGTGTGAGAGGAGAGACTACAGCTGTGAGATGAGTGAACATGACGAGAAAAGCACATAACGGATATGACACTCTTATTTGAAGAACTGAAAGAATTAAATGAACCTGACTCTGTCCCAGCTGTACAGTGTCTGCAAAAAGGAGGTTATAAAGAAGAACATAACGGCAGGTCTCACGAAACACCGGTTTACTCCTCAGAGTGAACAACATGATCCCATTAATGACGAGAAACACACAGGATGGAAGTGTAGTTAGAACTGAAATCATTACTCGGTCTGGAAACCCCAGATATTGGACAGTGATGTTAGTGAGAGACGGAGATAAACTTGACATTGCAGAGAAAATTGAAGGCAAATATTACACTGTTGAAGTGACTGAAATACAAAAGCACAATGCCAGTTGTGTAAAATAAGAACTAAACAGCAAGGAAATACAGTTAACCTGTACAGAGCTTATAGTTAGTCCTTGTTACCATGTGGGCAGAGCTGTTCTGCAGCGTTTTCTTGAACTTGCATACAATTTATGATGTTTGTTCTGGCAACCTCTTGATGACACACATCACATGTCAGCATGTTTACCAGATCACTAACCAGTGATGTAATCTTTCTTTTTCACATGTTTGTGTGAGGTAATAATGCATGTGTTGTGCTGTTGTCCATTGTTGTGAGTCTGGTTCTAAACTGCATGACAACCATTTTTACAAACCCGACTCAAAAAAGTTGGATGCTGTGTAAATGTAAATGAAAACAGAATGCAATGATTTGCAAATCTCATAAACCCATATTTCATTCACAATAGAATATAGTAAACATGTCAAATATTTATATTGAGGAAACATAAAATATTAAGAAAAGTAGTAGATCATTTAAATTTGATGATAGTGTGACATCTCAAAAATGTTGGGATGGTGCAACAAAAGCTGGAAAAGTAAGTGTTACTAAACAGAAACACCTGAAAATAGAAACAGGTGAGTAACATGATTGGGTATAAAAGGAGCATCTGAGAGAGGCAGAGTTTCTCAGAAAAAAAACTGCATCTACAAATTGTGAAACAATTTTATAGGCTGGCATAGGTGTCATGAAAACAGGAAAAACACACAAAGCGAACTACTGGCTTCTTGCACACTGGCAGTGATGTATCATTTGCCAGGACTGTCATATACTCCTACACTACATGTTTAACTTTCTCAAACACTACAGGAGTAGGTTGATATTTGTTTACTTGTTTTTTTAATGGGCCCATATAACAAACTTGGGAACATTCTTCCAATATTTTATTTTCTGAAAATGGACACACCACAAAATTTGAAATTAGTAATGGCACGGCTCACACTACAGTATATTAACAAGATTATGTTTCCAAACAAAGCAGTGCACCACTTCACATGATCTCACAGGGATTCAAGTATATACAATAATGGAGACTGGTGCAACAACTTGATGTTATATTAGCAAAACCTAGCAGTGAAAAAAAATAGAAAGCTGAACGAGTCTGGTTCAAAAGTGGCTGATGAACCAGTCCCAAGCTTGCATAAAGACCTGCATTGTTATGTTTTCAGGAAACACCTGAAAGCATGACATTGCAACTCGCATGCTGGATTCATTCCACCAGCATGGGTTTGTAGTAGAAGAGTCTGTCTGCCTGCGGTCCATACCTTTCACGAACTGAAAATTAGATTATGAATTGGAAAAATACAACAAAGAAGACCCAGGACTGTTGAGTGGCTAGAATCCTCTATCAGACAAGAATGGGACAAAATTCAGTTCAGTCAATTTGATTTATATAGCACCAAATTACAACCAACAGTTACCAGAAGGAGCTTTATATTGTAAGGCAGGGGTCATCAACTACATTTGTCCAAGGGTTGTAATTTTTTGTAGCAGACAGTGTGAGAGCCAGATGCTCTCATAAAGAAAGATAAAATTAATATTGTATCCAAAGTAAAATATTATTATTTGATATATCAATTTTCCTTTTCACATTTTGCCCTCGGTAAGAGGTAGGAAGCTGGAGTGAGTATTCTTGTATCACCTTGGCTTGCTGCCTGTATGGAGTTTTCACCAGTAGACGAGAGGGTTGCTTCCCTGCGCCTTTGGGCCGGGGAATGAGTCCTGACTGTTGTTTGCGCTTATAAGCTGAATGACAGTTCAGAGTACCCACCCTTTTTGGAGTTGCTGGTTGGGGTGCTCGAGGGTGCTCCATCTGGTGACTCCATCATCCTGCTGGGAGACTTCAACGCTCACATGGTCAATGACAATGAGACCTAGAGGGACGTGATTGGGAGGAATGGCCTGCCTGATTGGAACCCGAATAGGGTTTTATTACTGGACTTCTGTGCAAACCATAATATGTCCATAATGAACACCATGTTCGAACATAAGGGTGTCCATAAGTGCAAGTGGCACCAGGACACCCTAGGTCGCAGGTCAATGATCGATTTTGTAATCGTATCACCAGATCTGCGGCAATATGTTCTGGGCACTCGGGTGAAGAGAGGAGCTGAGCTGTCAACTGAGCACCACCTAGTGGAGAGTTAGATCAGGAGGCAGGGGAAGATGCTGGACAGACCTGGCACACCTAAACATATTGTGAGGGTGTGCTGGGAACGCCTGGCAGAAGCCCCAGTGCGCAAGACCTTAAACTCCCTCCTCCGGAACTTCGACAGCATTCCGATGGAGGCTGAGGACATTGAGTCTGAATGGACCATATTCCGCACCTCCATTGTTGAGGCTGTGGCCGCAAGGTGGTTGATGCCTGTCGTGGTGGTAACCCCCGAACCAGATATTGATCACTGGAGGTGAAGGGAGCCATCAAGCTGAAGAAGGAGTCCTATCAGGCTTGGTTAGCCTGTGGGACTCCAGAGGCAGCTGATGGGTACTGGCAGGCCAAGCAGAACGCAGCTCAGGTGGTGGCCAAAGCAAATCTCGGGTGTGGGGGGAGTTCGGTGAGGCTATGGAAAAAGACTTTCGGATGGCATCGAAGTGATTCTTGCAAACCATCAGGCGACTCAGGAGGGGAAAGCGGTGCTCTACTCACACAGTTTATACTGCAGGTGGGGTGCTGCTGACTTCAACTGAGGCTGTAGTCTGGCGGTCAAAGGAATACTTTGAGGACCTCCTTAATCCCACTGACACGCCTTCTGTAGTGGAAGCAGAGTCTGGGGACGAGGGGGATGACTTGCCCATCACCGGGGGTGAGGTCACTGAGGTGGTTAAACAACTCCTTGGTGGCAGGGCCCCTGGGGTGGACGAGATTTGCCCTCAGTTCCTGAAAGCTCCGGATGTTGTATGGTTGTCTTGGTCGACACGCATCTGCAACATTGTGTGGAGATCTGGGGTGGTGCCACTGGATTGGCAGACCAGGGTGGTGGTCCCCATCTTTAAGAAGGGAGACTGGAGGGTGTGCTCCAACACTCCTCAGCCTCCCTGGTAAGGTCTCTGCCAGGGAGCTGGAAAGGAGGGGCCGTCTCTTAGTCGAACTCCAGATTCAAGAGGAACAATGCGATTTTCGTCATTGTCGTGGAATGCTGGACCATCTCTTTATCCTCTTGAGGATATTCGAGTGAGTGTGGGAGTTTACCACAAAGCACATGTGCTTTGTGGACTTGGAGAAGGCATTCGACCACGTACCTCAGAGTAGCCTGTGGGAGGTCCTGTGGGAGTATGGGGCGTCTGGCCTGTTGTTGCGGGCCATTCAGTCCCTGTACAACCACAGTGAGAGCTTGGTCCATATAGTTGGCAATAAGTCAGACTCATTTCCTTTGGGTGCTGGACTTTGCCAAGGTTCCCCTTTGTCACTTATTCTGTTCATAATTTTTATGGACAGAATTTCTAGGTGTAGCCATGTGGATGAAGGCTTCTGCCTTGGTGGCCTCAGAGTCTCATCTCTGCTCTTTGCAGATGATGCGGTCCTGTTGGCTTCATCGGGGGTGGCTTCCAGCTTCATTGGAATGGTTCACAGCTGAGTGTGAAGCGGCTAGCAATGAAAACCAGCACCTATAAGTCTGTGGCCATGGCCCTCAGCCGGAAAAGGGTGGCGTGCCCTCTCTGGCTCAGGGATGAGTTCCTGCCCCAGGTGGAGGAATCTAAGTATCTTGGGGTCTTGTTCACAAGTGATGGAAGAATGGAGCGGGAGCTCGACAGACGGACTAGGGCTACGTCTGCAGTGTTGCGGATGCTGCACCGGTCTGTCATGGTGAAGAGGGAGCTGAGCGTAAAAGCGGAGCTGTCGATTTACCGGTCGATCTACATTCCTAAACTCACCTATGGTCATGAGCTTTGGGTAGTGACCAAAAGAATGGGATCATGAATAGAAGCGGCAGAAATGAGCTTCCTTTGAAGGGTGGAAGGGTGGGCGGCCATTCCAGAAGCGGCTCAGAGTAGAGCTGCTGCTCCTTCACATAGAGAGGAGCCAGTTGTGGTGGCTCGGGCATCTGATTAGGATTCCTCCTGGGCACCTGTTGGGTGAAGTGTTCCGGGCATGTCCTACCGGGAGGAGACCCTGGGGTAGACCCAAGACATGCTGGAGAGATTATATCTCTTGGCTGGCCTGGGAGCGCCTTGGGGTCCCTCCAGATGAGCTGGTGGAGGTGGTTGGGGAGAGGAAAGTCTGGGCTTCTCTGCTTAGGCTGCTGCCCCCGTGACCTGGCCCCATATAAGCGGAAAAAAATGGATGGATGGATGGAAATTTATACTATTTTTAATGATGTTATGTGCAAATCTTGCACTTGAATATTCTCTGTTCTGTTGATGATTATGGAAGCATCACAATTGTGTGCAGTGAGCACGCAAAACAATAAAATGGTAAATGAGAGCAACGATTTTATCTCTGCACAATAAACTTTTCAGAGGGCATTTTTATTGTTGATTTCTTTTTTTTAAATGAATATAGAAACATGAAGAGTTCCGAGGTAAAACCTTTTAAATCTGCCTGGAAACTTTTCTTGTAAAAGAGCATTTTTTTTTAAAACTGGATCTTATGGTAAATTTTAGTCATTTCATTTCACAGCCAATGGTGATGCCCCTTTTTTGTCAAAAATGTAAATATAGTAATTTACCTACTTTTTAATAAATAATATTTTGTTTTGAGGTAAAACCAGCTAAATCTTCAGTCCATCTTCTGCCCAGTGTGAATGAAGGCAAAAGACACCAATATCAGGCTATGATAAAAAGATATCGGCATATATTCACATAGACAACCTCAATGGCACAAAATGGCAGCACATTTATTTTAACAATAATAGAACAGTAGATACTAGGCTACGGGGTTTGTGACAACCGAGAGACAGATGCGTTCAGGGGGCTGTGACTGCATGTGGGTACACACTAAGCCATCTACTTGTCTGGTCCCCGTGCAGGCCGGGGAGTACGCTCGGCAGCCAGTAATGATCCTTTTGTAGGTTCAGAGCCAGCCCAAGCCTCCAAGGGGCCCTAAGTAAAATCTGATTTGGGGCTCCCTTCATACCATTTCATTGTCCTCTGAACCTAACTGTTATTAATGCTCGAGGGTTTAAGTTGATTATTAATTTTTCAGGGTGCATTGCTGTTTCAGCCTCATGTACATAAGCCCTCTGACAATGTATTTTCAATTCAATGCAGTTCAATTGTATATATACTGCGCCAAATCAAAACAAACAGTCGCCTCAAGGCACTTTATATTGTAAGGTAAAGACCCTACAATAATTACAGAGAAAACCCAACAGTCAGCCTAATCTTAAAAATAGAGAGGGTGTCTGTCTCCTGAATCCAAGCTGGGAGCTGGTTCCACAGAAGAGGGGCCTGAAAGCTGAAGCCTCTGCCTCCCATTCTACTCATAATGAATTGCAGTATTCCAGCCTTGAAGTAATAAATGGATGAATTAGCTTTTAGAATAGAATAGAATAGTATGGCTTTATTGTCATTACACAGGATGTACAGTGAGATTGGAGGGCCACTCCTGTTCAGTGCCATGCAATAGAAAGTCAGACTTTCTAAAATAAAAATATAATAATCTAATATAATCTAAAAATATACAGAAAATAAAACAGTATGTATAAAATATACAGAAAATAAAATGTAAAAAAAATATATACAGAAAATTAAATGTATTAAAAATACAGAAAATGAGGAATGAATAAATGATCAGGTGACCCTGAACCACCCCGTAGTTATGCTGCTATAGGCCTAGGCTGCTGGGGGGTTCCCATGATGCACTGTTTCTTTTCATTCACCTTATTTACTCTGTTTATACTTTGTATTTAATCATTAATTATTATTAATCTCTGACTCTCTTCCACAGCATGTCTTTTTTCTTTCCCCTCAGCCCCCCCCCCCCCCCCCCCCCCCCCCCCCCCCTCAGCAGATGACCCCCCTCCCTGAGCCTGGTTCTGCTGGAGGTTTCTTCCTGTTAAAGGGAGTTTTTCCTTCCCACTGTCACCAAGTTCTGCTCATAGGGGGTCGTTTGGACTGTTGGGTTTTCTCTGTATTTACCTACAATACAAAGCGCCTTGAGACGACTGTGTGTTGTGATTTGGTGCTATATAAACTAAACTGAATTGAACTGAATTGAATTAACAGTCCTGAAGACAGTGGATAGACTACTCTGACCGCACATCCGAGCATTGCTCCAGCTTGTGTTTCTTCTGGGCGGGTTTGTAGGATGGAACCAAATACTCAACACTGTGGTCTGATGAGCCAAGTGGACCTCCGCTTAAGGATTTGTAAGCGGTTTTCACAGTCCCCCACCACAAATTCAAGGACCTCGTAAGTCCAGTGGGACACACATATTGTTAAATTTTACCAAGTGACTTCTTTTGCCTGCAGTAGTTAAAATCCCCCATAACAAAGTTTGGAGCATCCGAGGAGATTCCCTGAGATAACCTGAGAAGCTATATCCACATTTGCCTTGGGATGGCTGTAAACAGGGGTAAAAAGCTCTGGAAATTCCCTTGGTGGGTAAAAAGGGTCAAAGACAGAGACATACGTTCAATCTTGGGAATGCACAGTGTCTGCCCGATGACAATTGTGTTGAACCACATTTTATTCACATAAAGACACAGTCCTCCACCGAGTGATTTGCCTGTCACCATGGAGTCTCTGTGTAACTCAGTGGGCTCTCCAAACCCCTCAGTCTCCAAGTCCAACTGCAAGTTATGATCCTTCAACCATGTTTCTGTCAGTGCTAAGACACAAGCACTTTTGTATTCTGCCAGATAACTGACATTGGCTTGAAGCATGAATTGATCCAACACTTCACCTTTAACATCGATGAGTCGGGCAATAAGCAGGTGGGTCTTCCCACACCCCGTTTCCTGGGTGGCAGGTGGTTAAGGGACCAGGTTGGCTGCACTCTGGGGGACATCCCTTCACCTTCACTCCTAGGGGGATTGATGTGGATGATGTGAATCTTTGTGTATTTTTTTTGTCTTTATGTGGGTGTCTGTGTGAGGAGCTTGTGTGTGTGTGTGCGTGCAAATATGTGTCTGTGCGTGTGTGTATGGCTGGGCCTGGGACTTGCTCAGCCTTGACCCCCATAGGGCATGGTTGTGTGCGGCGGAGGGTTGTCACTCCCCGCTGGCTGTTGCTGCCCCGTCTCTGGGGTATGGGGGCTTTGTTGGCATGCGGATATTATTGGGATGCGTGGCCTCAGTTCTTCAGTTCTATTCTGTCTGTCTCGGACTTCTGGGGAGCGTCATTGCAATTTCTTGCTCTCATTACCAAAGTACGTTTCATGACAAACACATAAAATAATAATAATAAATTAGTCTTATATAGCGCTTTTCTAGACACTCAAAGACTCTTTACAATTTCATGCACTATTCATTCACACCTCAATCATACCTGGTGGTGGTAAGCTACTAATGTAGCCACAGCTGCCCTGGGGCAGTCTGACAGAGGCGTGGCTGCCGTCTAGAGCCCCTCCGACCATCACCAAACACACAACCACATTCACACTTGTGCAATGTGGGTTAAGTGTCTTGCCCAGGGACACAATGACAGCATGCGCTCAGACGGGAGACTCGAACCAGCAACCCCCTGGTTGCAAGGTGAGCACCTGCCTACTGCCAGCCAAACAGGCTCTTCTCCGCACAGTCCTGTGTCCTGTACAGAGCCATCATAGCTAACTGGTGTATTTTCCTGTTTCAGGTGAATGTGTGTGACTGTTGGATAGAAACACCCAGGTGTAGAAAAAAAGTCCTTGTATGAATGGAATGATTCATGTTGTATAAAAATATATAAAATATAAAGTGCTTTGAATGCTCAAGTAGAGTAGAAAAGTGATATATAAGAACAAGTCCATTTGCTTTTTAGATTTGGCTTCTTTTTTTCCAGTGTGTAATCAGTTCTGTCAGTAGTTAGCTAACATAAAGTAATGTAATCTCACTGTATTGTGGGAATTTCACACCACAATCTCACACAACATTCAGCCTTGCATTAAAACTGCATAAAAGGCTGTATTTATATGGCCATATTTGTGCAATTAAAATTTCAGCAGTATTTCAGTCCAACTGCAGTGCAGAAGTCAATCACATTTCAGATGTTAAAAGCACTGAAGTAATTCCACACTCACTACCAAACAATAAAAATCTAGGAAAATGTGTTTCTGTTACTTTCAGGTATTAATTTGAGAAAGGTTTCCACATTGGTCCACACAGTTATATTTTTTTTATATTGGCTGATTTCAATTGTACCTTTTTCCTGACTTGATTGAAACAGCATTTTTTAAGACCAAATGTGATGGTTTATATTATTTTAGTACTACTGCTGTGTCTCTGTTGTAGAATAATAATACAATAATAATAATAATACCATAAATAACACTGATTACTTGAGCCATTGTTGTAACCAAGAAAAAGAGGCCTGCTGACAGCAAAATATATGGGGAAAAATTGCAAACATATAAATATGTTGCATAAATGTGAACTAAGAAGCTGGTTAGAAGACAGGAAGATAAAGCTAAAGGTACATGTGAAAACTCTTTAGTCAATACTTTCAGACTTAATGTTGGGTGAAAATTCATGAAGTTATGCAAGATTAAATGCAGCACCTCTGAAAACACACAGTATGATTTCCTTAGTTATTGCTGTGTTTATTTGCACACCTCAAACCAGAAAGAAAACTATAGTTCCTGAAATGTTTGAGCCAATTACAAACTCTAAGTGTAGGGTGTCACAAGTTCAGAGCTATAATTTGTGGTACAACTGTAAAGTGTTCAATCTCAGTAAACGACACAGAGAGACTAATAAACACTAGAATGCTAAACAACTGAATTGCTCTCCTTTCTATTCTTTAAAAGAATATATTTAATCAGCAAAACTATACAGAATTGTACTGTAATAAGGCATTAATATGCAAGCTGGTGACTTATATAAACTGTCTTTTATAATAAAAATTCAAATCTTATACTTATAGAAAAAGAAAGTATCAAAACTTTTTACTGTATTTATCAAGAATGCCTTTATTAGTCCCACAAATGGGGAAATTGCAGTTAACAGAACATCCATCCAAAACAAAAAAAAAAAAAAAAAAAAAAAAAAAAAACATAACACAGACAGGGGGGGGGGACAGATGTCTGAGGTCATGCAACCGTTTCTCAACGGCGCTACCTTTAGCAGAGAGACAGAAAGAGATACATTGGGATAGTTAGGTTCAAAAAAATCATCTCATACTGTGTTCATAAAGAACACCTTACGAGGTTCCAAAAAACACCTCAGCAAAAAGCATATTGCACATATAAAGCCGGGATAGCAGTATGGTGGGTAGGGTCAGGGTCAGGAGGGGACGCAGACGGAGACGAGAGGGTGGGGGCATTGTGGAGCCCAGATGCCAGCTCCCAGGCAAACAGTTTGCTGATAGTGATGGAAGTTCATCAGCAGCCTTGGTACACCAGATCCAGCTTCACAAATCACAGAGAGGGCTGAGGGGGATAGCGGCCTTCACACATAGTTCTGGAGAGATATGATTGCCAGCCAAGGCCGGCTAGGGAGCCGAATTCTGATAATGCAGGTGTTGTTTTGGAACAGGCTGCTTGTTTTTTCAACAGCCTTCAGTCTCACTGGGAAACCATTCAATAAATCCAATAATCCAAATTCATTAGTTACCGTCCTCACTGAGCAGAACCGTACCTTATCTCCAGATCGAACCCCTCTCACCTGCTACTCCCCAAGTCTACGGCTCAGGTTCATCAGGCTTTGAGTCTGAGTCTGTACCATTCTGGTCAGCCCATCCACCTGGGTCGGCAGCCTCTGCAGATGTCGAACTGCCGTCCAGGTTTTCTTGATTTCACGGTAAATCAGGTATCCTCCAAGCCCAAACAGAAAAGATACCGCTACCAGATAGCCAAATATGTAAGCGTCTTCCACGTCTTCCACCTCTAGGAAGACGTTTATGTTTATGAATCATAAACAGCTACTTTATGATTCATAAAGTAGCTGTTTTAAATTGATTTCTCATAAAACTTAATGAAATAGTGCTTTAATGGTGCTGTAAACAGCATCAGCCTCAGTCTTGCTGATGACTACAACTGATTATTTCACTTGACAGCATAGATGTTGCTTGAGAACAGGTCTGATGCTTTGATCTCTGATACCATAAATAAGAGAACTCAGACATCTGGGGAACAATAAAATAAATATATAAAAAACAATCTGGATGCGCACAAACTCTATCCTTTTTAAAACTCTTGCAAGTGCTGTGAGCAGTGGATTGTAAATGGTTGAAGACAGACTGAGGCCCAGCTGTACCAGATGTAGCAGCAGTGTGTTACGAGCCTTATGGGTTGGAGCTTTGTCTGTGGAGGCCGACCTGGCTGCTACTAGTACACCGATATAAGAGGAGGTGATTGCCACACTTGCTGAAATAAACAGAACACAAGTAAAGGCTCTGTCATAAGCATCATACACAGAGCCAAAAAACAGAGCTATATCAGAGCAAAAGTCTTTCATCTGCAGACTATCAAGAACTTCAAATGGAAACTCCAAGAGCAGGAGAACCCGAATGAGAATGTTTAGTGAACTGAAGGCCCAAATCACAGTGATGGCCACACCTGTGTTTCTGATGGTGATGATGGTAGTATGCCTCAGTGGGTAGCACACAGCAACATATCTCTCCAGAGACATCACCACCAGTGTGAGAGGAGATATCTCAGTTACGAGACTGGCAAGCATGGTGAGAAAACCACATACAGGATATGTTAGTGTTATTCTACAAGCAGCAATAATGTACAATAACTGACTCAGTGCCATCTGTACTGTGTCTGCAAAAAGAAGGTTATACAGGAGAATATAGCGAGAGGTCTCTCGAAACAATATCTTACTCCTTATAGTAAAGAGCATGGCTCCATTAATGAAGAGGAACACACAGCATGACATCGTAGACAGAGTGAAAACTAACACAGTTTCCAAAACCCCGATATACTGCAGGTTAGTGGTAACATTGGTCAGTGACTGATTTGCCAGAGACATTTTGAAAATGCAATTTCATTATTAATATTTTCATAACATCCTATTGTCACTGAAATAAAAGAAAACCTTCCAGGAGAAATCTGCCATAAATATCCATTTCCAGTACAGATCTCATTATGATTCTGTAGACAATGAGCAGGTTAGGGCTGTGGTTGTTTTAGTTCAGCAGTGCAGCCCACTGCACTGCAGGGTTTTCCTACCTTCACACTCTATATATGACCTTTGTCTTCACACCTTTTCACATGACACTCTCACGTCTGCATGGTCCAAAAATAGGTCCTGTGTTTTTTCTAATCCTCTTATTATTTTCCATATTATATGAAATGAGAATAGCAGATGAACTGTATGCCATAGAGGAGATAGAAATAGCACACTGAAGAACAAGGAACTTTGTTTAAAATAATAACATGAAAGAAAGAAAGAAAGAAAGAAAGAAAGAAAGAAAGAAAGAAAGAAAGAAAGAAAGAAAGAAAGAAAGAAAGAAAGAAAGAAAGAAAGAAAGAAAGAAAGAAAGAAGTGAACAAATTCACTTCAAAGGGGAAAGACCTGTTGCAGAGGAGGAAAGAGAGTTGTCCATGGTAAATACTAGGCCCAGGCTACAGGTTTGCCTGAGGCTACACAGTGAAGAGCTGCCTCTAATAATTCTTGATTCTCTTGGCTTGGTCGTATGACTGGGGATGGAAGCCTGCGCTCAACTGGACCTTGGTCCCTAGAGTCAAGCACAATGTCCTCCAGACTTGAGAAAGGAACTGGGACCACCTGTTGGAAGCAACCTCCATGGGCAAGCCACGGAGTCTAAAAAATGATTTACCATAAGTTTAGCGGTCACTATAGCTGAGGGCAATTTAGTAAGTGAGCTGCTTTAGAGAAGCAGCTAACTACTGTTAGAATCACTGCCTTTCCCTGAGAGGGGGGCAGTCCTGTCACAAAGTCCAGTGCCATGTGAGATCAAGGTCAATGCAGTACAGGTAGGGGATTAAAGAAGTAAACCAGAAGGAGGCTGCATGCTACTTTTATTTCACAGGAGGTGCAGGCTGTAATGTAATCTCTGGTGTATTTTTATAAGGAAGGCTACCAAAAATACTGTTTAAGCAGAGAAATGATGCATCTTACCTCAGGATCCCCAGGATGGCAGGCAAAATGCATGAGCCCACTGGAGGACCAGCAAGGGGGCTGAGGAGGGCACATATCACTTGGCTGTTGCCCGGATCTGGTTCTGTTTGGATACCCCACTGAATGATGTTTCCCATGTGATGGCTCTGATGGAGCATGAAAATGGGAGGATGTTCTCTGGTTCAGGGTCTTCCGTATCTATAGAGAACTGACAGGAAAGAGCGTTTGGGTTCACATTTTTGGGAGCCTAGGCAATAAGAAATAGTAAAGTTAAAGTGACTAAAAATCAATAACCAGTGTGCTTGGCGAGCATTAAGGTGTTTGGCATTTTGTAGATAGATTAGATTCGGCCACTTGTCTCCTTCACAAATCCTGACCAAGTAGTAAACATTGCGAAGGTCTAATTTTATGATAATATTGGCTCCTTGAAGGGGCTTAAAAGCACAGCTCAGCAATGGTAATGGATAATTATGTTTTACTGTAAGCTGGTTAAGGCCTCAGTAATCTATACAGGGCGGGAGGGTTAAACTGGATAGTGTCTCTTGTTGGTGACAAATTATCATGGGCACTGTTAAGCAGGGATGAGTAGTTTGAACCAAGCTGCCCACCAGTAGCACCGAATTTACTGGTTAGTGGGTCCTTTTGGCTGCACGGGACAGTTGTTAATGAAATTTTCCAGTTGACCACAATAAAGACACTCCCTTGCCTCACAACGTCGTCGACGCTCCTCTGGAGTTAGTTCTCGCAGAGGAGCAGAGGTGGGAAGTAACAAAATACAAATACTTTGCTACTGTACTTAAGTAGATTTTTCACGTATCTGAACTTTACTTGAGTATTTATTTTTTTGACTACTTTTTACTTTTACTCACTAGATTTTTACACAAATATCTGTACTTTCAGGTCACAGAGTGGCCTCAGCACCCTTTTCTGTCTCTAGCACCATCTTCAGCATCTCCAAAGTAACAACCTCTCTCCACTGTGCCCATGCCAGCTGCAGCAGCTCCCAAGCCACAGCCATGCTCCACGCCGCCTGCAGCAGCAGCCCCCAAGATGCAGCGACGCTCTATGCTGCCTGCAGCAGCAGCCTCCAAGTCACAGCCAGAGTGCATGCCGCCTGCAGCAATAGCGCCCAAGCCACAGCCCCAGTGTCCGTCAGCGGCAGCAGCTCCCAAACCTTAGTCAGAGCCCCAGTCACCATCATTCTCACCACACCTCATCAAAAAGACAGCTGTGCACCCTGCACCGCAGTCGGCCCCCTGCCACGCCACGTCGCTGCCACCGCTGGGAGCGCAGTAAGCCCCTTGCCACACCTTCTGCCTTCGGTGTCCTGCTCTGGAGTCCTCATCCTGCCTGCCACACAGTGATACATGACAAAAAGTGTCTGAAGTTTGTCACACAGGCCGCTTTTGCACTGACGGGGTTCCGGTGCTGGTGCCAATATTTGAACCGTTCAGTGGTTTTTCCAACATGAATGCACTCGGCGCTTGGCTGAAAAATGGGTTCAACTCAGGCCCCACAAGCTAGCTGGCCACGAACCAAGAAGATGTGAGGAAAGCAGCAGAAGCGGCAGAAGGGCGTGACTTTGCCATCTCAACAGTTTTCTACTGCTGTTTCACTGCATGGTGTGTGTTACATGAGAAAAGCGAAGCGATTTTCACGGCTGTGAATTAGGTTGGGCTCTAAGGCTGAACTTGCTGCTTTGTATCAGTTCATATCACTGATAAAAGGACACAAAGTGCGTACTTGTCGTCTTGCTCTAATCGCTGTCTGTGTTTACCTCTGTGCTGCACACAGATGCTGCAGTAGTTTGGTTTGGACCATAAAACATATTCGCAGCACAAGAAAGGGGAGCGTGTTCTCCCACGTTTGTGCGCTTCAGCTTCCGTGTCCAGACGAGGACCCACCCACACTCATATGTAAAGGAGCAGTTCGTACAAATGCAGTGGAAATGCAGGCCTGTTCTTTAGCATTTTGCCGGTGTTTGACCACTTTGAACCTGTCTCGCTCTCCTTTTTAGAGCACCTGGTTTTCAGCTTGAAGCCATCAGGTTCCTCTTTTGATGTTATTCCTGCATGGCTTGTTAACGAGGTTTTTTCTGCTCTTGGTCCATTCCTTTGCACCATTATAAATAGTAATCTGACTTCCAGTGTGGTGCCAACATATCTAAAGCATGCTGTTGTGCAGTCCTTACTGAAGAAGGCTGACCTAGACTTATCAGAGTTGGCAAATTTTAGGCCTGTCTCCAAGTTAAGATTTCTTTCTAAAATCCTGGAGAAAGTTGTCTTTACTTGAATAAAGACCTTCCTGGATGAGCATGCAGTTCTGGAAGTATTCCAGTCTGGGTTTAGATCCCATCACAGCACTGAGTCTACTTTGTTAAGGGTTTTTAATGATATTCTCTTGGGAACTGACTCTGGTGACTGTGTTTTGCTTGTGCTATTAGCTTTAACTGCTGCGTTTGATACTGTGGACCATGAGATACTCATATCTAGGTTGGAGCAGTGTGTGGGCATCACAGTGGTTTAGGTCCTACCTTGCAGACAGAGGTTTCTGTGTCAGTATTGATGACTGTAAGTTGGCCTCTGCTGATCTCCCCTGGGGGGAGGGGGTTCCCACAAAGCTCCATTTTGGGGCCTCTCCTTTTCTCGTTGTACCTGTTGACACTTGGCACTATTTTTCGGTAACATGAAATGTCTTTTCACTGCTATGCCGATGATTGACAAGTCTATTTCCCACTGAGGCACTCTGGTGTATGCTCTACCCAGCCCCTCCTTGATTGCCTTTCTGAATAACAAAAAGACTGAAATTATGTTGTTTAGGCCCAGTGGCACTGGTAGTATCCCAAGTGCTGCTGTGTGCTCCAAAGTCACAACGCAAACTCAGAGGAGATCGAGCTTTTGGAGTTGCGGCTCCAAAATTATGGAACGAGTTTAGGTGGAGGCACAGTCACCCTCTACTATGGAGGACACAGAGAATACAGCTGTGTTTAAATTCCCTTTCACAGTTTGTGTTCTACATAACAGATTCAAGCTGAGTGCATTCATTAGGATTCAAATTTAGATTGGAATAACATTTGTATTCTCACGTATTACTTTATATTATTACAATAATATATGATGGGGTTCAGTTTACACAAAAATAGCAGGTAGAACCGTCCTCCAAAGAGCTACTTTTACTTTCTTACTTTGATTAGATTTCAGAGCCTGTACTTTTTTATTTTTACTAAAGACATCTCGAGAGACATCTCAGGAACAGGAAAATACACACATAAAAAACAATCTGGATGAGCACAAATACTATCCTTTTTAAAACTCTTGCAAACACTTGTTTTAATCACAGTTTTAGTAATTCCTGTTGCATCTTTATCAAATCTCAATTCTAATATAAAACCACTAAACACAATTTCATAGTGTTTACTTGTCATGGCTCATGTTGGTGTGTGGAGTTTCTGGGGTTGCAGGGTTGGGCTGGTTCTCTTCCACTTGGGTGGAGTCTTGTCTCGTGCAGCAGTCTGCCACACCAGTGCTTCATCAGCTCATAAAGGACCAGCTACCTACTTGTGCAACGGATCACTCTTCCACTCCCCAGTATTCACCTGCATGCCCTCCAGTAACCCCAGAGCATTGGACCCACACCAGCATGCCACCCCTCCTCCTCCTCCTGGAAGGGATTCCCATACTCTGCCAAGTAATCTCACTGTTCCCCCTGTTGCTATCAGGATAATTATCAGTGGTACCTCCCTTTCAACTTTCCTCTCCCTCTCCATAGATTCGACCCCTGGACCTTCCCCCATGCACCCAGTGCCCAGATGAGTGAAAATACCTGAGTTTTCCTGAATTTTTCTGTTCAGATTCCATTTTCAAGTATCCGTGCATACCTGTATTTTCTCTGGTTGCACTGTGAATAAAGTTTTGGTGACCTTTAAGTGTCTTTTCGTTCAGTTGTTTACATTTGAGTCCTCCTCTCCAAAGTATGGCTCACGCCGCATAACATTATGGACTTAGGAGACCCAGTACAATCAGCCTTAGCCAAGGAGGAGAGTTGTGAGCTCCAATTAATGGGATTGGCCAAAACATCAGGGAGAGCGGCTTCCAATTCTTGGTTTGTTCTCTCTGTCTGACCATTTGTCTGGGCATGAAAACCAGATGACAGATTAACCTGAGCTTCCAGTGCCATGCAGAAATTCTTTCAGAAGTGAATTGTGGTCCCCTGTCCGATATCACGTCCAGTGGAATCCTGTGCAAAAGAAAAACAGCTGGTCAGTTTCCAAGGCTGACAGGAGCCTGGGTAAGCACAATGGCTGGGTGGTGCAAACCAACATTACAAAATCTGAAACACTTTTACAAGTTCCAAAACAAAGTTACATTTTAGAAAACAAATTAACATCACTCAAAATACTTTTACAAGTCCTGAAACAAATTTACATTTGTCAAAATCAACCGGAAAGGGTATGTACTAACTCCAAAGCTGACCCGGAAGTGATAACGGAAGCGGTCATTTCAACTCAAGATGGATCAAGTGGAGTTTTGCCCATTTTTGTAGATTAACATGGTTTTGTTTTCTGTGTGGTTGGTCCTCAGTGTTTTTGAATGGCACAGATCAGATGGAAGGACCAAAGGCACAGGGGACATCTCAACATCCAGATAATGCTACACAAAGTAAGTGCAGCATAACACTCGCTATCTGAAGTAGCCTTTGTGAATGAAGTGTTATTGGTTAGGTCTTTTTTGTTTTGTTTTTTGAGACAGAGCTTTGTTAATTTCAGCAGAAAAACTTTGCCTGTCATATAAACAGTTTCTGGAATACCAAAGCTCAAAGTCCAAAGAGCATCAGTCTTTTAGCTACAGGCCTAGAGGAAGACATCGGGCTTAAGAATGAAAACACATCCAGGTAAGTTGTACTGATCCTGTAATCAATATTGGACTGTATGACTCGGCTCACTGTGAAACTGTGGTGGCACAAATTAGACCATGGAGAGACACCACAGAACCCTTACTCCTGAAGTTCACATTTATCATGATATTAAATATGCCTATAACTCTCTCACTTCCTTTGCCACAGGTCATTCCCCTTTTGAAGTATCATTAGGATATGAACCACCTCTGTACTCTGAGCTGGAGACAAACCTATATGTTCCTTCAGTTCAGCATCAAAGAGCCGGCACATCAGGTAACAGAAAAGGTTAGTTATCCGAACACCCAGAACCAGCACCTGGCAAACCACCATCATGTCCTCGCACCACATTACGAGCCGGGCCAACAAGTTTGGTTGAATACTACAGACATTCCTCTGAGATCTGTGTGTAGAAAACTGGCTCCTGGTTATATTGGACCTCATGAAATAGAACCTGTTTTGAGCCCTACAGCAATGAGACTGAAACTGCCTGTGACCTTCCAAATCCACCCAACTTTCCACGTTCCTGCAGGTTAAACCAGAGGTTTCCAGCCCAATTGTGTGTGGCTGTTCCTTCAGGTGTTTGCATTTGAGTGCTCCTCTCCAAAGTACAGCTCACACCACAAAACATTGCTACAGGTTTCCCAGCAAATTTCCAGCTATGGGTGAGCCATTGTCACCAGTGCAGAGAGCTAATGATCTCTTTTAATAGATAGATAGATTTTATTACAGACTCATAGTCCACATCACATAAAAACAAACACAAAACAATCAGTGAACAAGGGCACATAAAAAAAACATAAAAAGACTCCTAATCTTTTAGGAGGCAGTCATACCAATGTTTCCAATATACAGACATACATCTTACTGCACTGTATTTAATGTTGGTCAACAGTATGATAATTCTATTACTGGACTCATTTAGTCGACAAATAAATTTATACATAAGATTCCTTAAAACAGCCATCAAAGAGCTGACATTAGCAGACACAAACAGTTCACTGGCACTGCTCCACCTGGGCTTCTTTAATAAAAGTCTTAATGCATCCTTATAAGCCACCTTCAATCTCTGAAGGCTGGCTTTTTTATAAGTGCACCATAAGTGTACCGTATACAGTGAGGCACAATATGATCTGAACATATTCAGTTTAACTTCATCAGAGCAATATCCAAATTTCCGAAATAAAACATTAGTTTGAACATATAACATTCAAACCTGGCGGTAAATGTCCTCATCATCTGATAAGCGGTCTGTCAGCACATGACCAAGATATTTTACTTCATTTGAAATGTTTAATAAAATCCCAGACAACTTGAAAACAGGGAAAACCCTATATTTGTCTTCTTTAGTGCGACATATCATAATTACACTTTTTGATGGATTGAATTTAATATCATGTAGTTCAGTGTATGTCGAACACACATTAAGCAGCTTCTGAAGACCAGCTGAGCTTGGACTAAAAACTACTACATCATCAGCATACATCAAGTAGTTTACAACTGTACCTCCAACTATACAGCCAGTTCTACACAGATTTAACTGCTTAGAAAGGTCATTCACATAAAAATTGAACAATACAGGGGATAGTATGCTTCCTTGCCTGACTCCATTACTGACCTGGAAGGGTGCAGACACACAGTTGTCCCACTTAACCTGCATGGTTTGATTGGCATACCAATAAGACAGACATCTTACTATATATTTAGGCACTACGGCTTGACTCATTTTTAGAAATAGTTTTCTGTGGTTTACACGGTCAAAGGCCTTTGTGGCATCTAAGAAACACAGAAAGATCGTAGAGTTCTTACTATTTTAATTACTCAGGATTTCCTTTAGACCATATATGCACAGATCAGTGCCATGTTTAGACTTAAACCCGAATTGATTGTCTGTAGACATCACTATTTTTTCAAATCTTGGCAAGAGAAGTAGTTCAAAAATTTTAGACAATGTGCTTGCAAGGGCAATGGGTCTATAATTATCAGAGCTGCCAACTTTTCCTGCTTTGTCTTTAATCACAGGAGATAGAAGCACCTTCATCAAGGAATCAGGAATAACGCCATGCACAACAAAACTAGTGAAGCACAAGGCAAGAAGAGGAGCTAACCTGAAACTTTCAAATTTGAGATGTTCAGCAGAAATAAGATCCATTCCTGTAGATTTATTTGTAGACAGTTCTTTGATTGCCTGATAAACCTCATGACTCCTAAAAATTTTTACAAAATTAACATTATCAGCCTGGTAGGGTTCACTCTGAACACAAGTAAATAGCTTGATATAGTGCTTTTGCCAATGATCTACAATGAGATTCGCCCCAGAAATACCATCTACTGTGCAAGGGAGGGAGGGTTTACTGTTATTAATAGCTTAATCAATTACTCATGAATCATATAACTTTAAAAGATTTAAATAAAAAGCTGTGCAACATAATCAAAATGCATACATCTACAAGGTATCATGGTGGCTGAAAATACAGTTTTTATGGACAGGAAACAAGTTGAGTATGTATTATTATGTATTATTTTGATATGTGGACTTCTCTAAAGTAGGAAGCACTTTTAAGTTAATTTATAAAAGTTTTACAAATAAATATCTACTATTGTCATCCTCATTAAAATCCTCAGAGGCTTCTAAAGTTTTGTGTCACTAAATCTTGTTACAAGATGTAATCATGATGATATTAACATAATGTGCCATCTTCTTTTTGAAAAGTCTGTGTCAATATTTGCAGTAAAAAACAGATATTTCATTATTTTAAAAAAGTTCTAAATTCTTTTTCATGTTTAGCAACTGAAGCAATTACATTTCATTGAAGAAAAATCTCGATGTCTCAACTATTGCCTCCTACAAGAGAGTTTCAAACCACAACACAGATTGTATATGAGAACAGGTCTGATGCTTTGATCTCTGATACCATAAATCAGAGAACTCAGACATCTGGGGAAGATGAAAATAAATACATGAAAAACATTCTGGATGCGCACAAACTCTATCCTTTTTAAAACTCTTGCAAGTGCTGTGAGCAGTGGATTGTAAATGGTTGAAGACAGACTGAGGCCCAGCTGTACCAGATGTAGCAGCAGTGTGTTACGAGCCTTATGGGTTGGAGCTTTGTCTGTGGAGGCCGACCTGGCTGCTACTAGTACACCGATATAAGAGGAGGTGATTGCCACACTTGCTGAAATAAACAGAACACAAGTAAAGGCTCTGTCATAAGCATCATACACAGAGCCAAAAAACAGAGCTATATCAGAGCAAAATTCTTTCATCTGCAGACTATCAAGAACTTCAAATGGAAACTCCAAGAGCAGGAGAACCCGAGTGAGAATGTTTAGTGAACTGAAGGCCCAAATCACAGTGATGGCCACACCTGTGTTTCTGATGGTGATGATGGTAGTATGCCTCAGTGGGTAGCACACAGCAACATATCTCTCCAGAGACATCACCACTAGTGTGAGAGGAGATATCCCGGTTACGAGACTGGCAAGCATGGTGAGAAAGCCACATACAGGATATGTTAGTGTTATTCTACAAGCAGCAATAATGTATAATAACTGACTCACTGCCATCTGTACTGTGTCTGCACAAAGAAGGTTATAGAGGAGAATATAGCGAGAGGTCTCTCGAAACAATATCTTACTCCTTAAAGTAAATAACAGGGTTCTATTAATGAAGAGGAACACAGAGCATGACATCGTAGACAGAGTGGAAAATAACACTCTTTCCAAAATGCCTTGATACTGCAGGTTAGCAGTATCATTGGTTAGAGATTGATTTACAAATGACATTTTAGATAAGCAATTCAGACTTTCTTATCTTTATAACATCATATCATCACTGAAACTAACGCACACAGATATCCACTTCTCACAGAGATTTTGTTCAGTTTAATTTTGCTCTGCAGACAATGACCAGATTAAGGGGCTGTGCTTGTTTCCAGTTGAGCAGCATTGCAGGGACTGCAGAGTTTTCCCACCTACACATTCTTTGTATAAGAGCTTTGTCTCCACACCTTTTCATGTGACACTATCACATGTCTGGATGATAAACAGACAATTTTTTTTTTTTTGTTCAGTTCAATTCAGTTTTAATTATATATGACCAACAGGGGGTGCTTTGGTGTATGGGATATCAAGGCCCTGGTTGTGGACTGTTAGCCCCCTTGACAGCCACAGTGAGATTTTTGTTTGAATTGTTGGCAATAAGTAAGAGTCATTCCTGATGGATGTTGGGCTCAGTGATTTCAGGTTTTAGTCTCTGCTTTGCTCCACTGAGTGATGACTGCCAGTTTTAACTGGGGCAAGTTGCAGAAAGGATAGTGTGAAGCTACTGGAACAAGAATTAACATCTCCAGGTCTGAGGCCATAGTTCTCGCTTCCCAAGGAGTGGATTTTGCTTTCTGTGTTAGGAATGAGTTTTTGCCCAAAATGAAGCAGTTCAAGTACCTCAGGGTTCTGTTTATGAGTGAGTGGCTGTGTGATTTATGTTCTAATCCTTAGTTACGGCCATGAGCTGTGTGTAGTAAACAAAAAAAAAAAAAAAAATGACATTATGGATCCAAGTGGCAGAAATTTGTTTCTTTGGAAGGGTGTCTGGACTCACTTCAATAATCTGACTAGGATGCCTCCTGGATGACTCCTAGGTGATGTGTTTTATGCATGTCCCACAGGACATGCAGGAGAGGCTCTGTCTTTTGGCAGGTGTAGGAATGCTTCTGTGTCTCCAAGAACACAGAGGAGGTTTGGAGAGGGAGGTCTGGGTGTCTTTGCTTATGTTGATGTCTCCACAACCCAGAATTGTATAAGCAGTTGAAAATAGAAGGACGGGGGGTGGGCATACAATAGGGACAATAATTACTTGAGCTCCTGCTGAATTTGTAAGTTCGCTCACTTACAAAGAAATAAACAGTCTCTAACTGATCCAACACCGAGCAGTCCAGGATCCATCCATCCAAGTAAGAGTTGGGTCCATGCAGCCCGAAGAGGCTACATGGACCCGCCCTCCTGTAGGCCCACCACCCACAGGAGACATCGTAGGGGTCGGGTGCAGTGTGCGTCCTGCGGTGGCCAAGGGCAGAGGCCCTGGTAGACTGATCCCTGGTTATCGAGACTGTGTATTGGGACATGCAATGTCACCTCTCTCGTGGGGAAGGTGCCAGAGCTAGTGCGTGAGGTTGAGAGATAGATATCGTTAGGTTTACCTCAATGCATGGCCTGGGCTCTGGAACCAGTCTCCTGGAGAGGGGCTGGACTCTATTCCAGTCTGGAGTTGCCCTAGGTGAGAGGTGGCAAGCTGGGGTGGGTATTCTTGTATCCACCCGGCTTGCTGTCTGCACGCCGGAGAGCGTTGTTTCCCTGCGCCTTCGGGCCAGAGAACTGGAATGGGCCCTGACTGTTGTTTGCGCTTATGCACCGAATGACAGTTCAAAGTACCCACCCTTTTTGGACTCGCTGGGCGGGGTGCTGGAGAGTGCCCCATCCGGTGACTCCATAGTCTTGCTTGGAGACTTCAACGCTCACATGGGCAATGACAGTTAGACATGGACGGGCGTGATTGGGAGGAACCGCCTGCCCGATCTGAACCCAAATAGGGTTTTGTTATTGGACTTCTGTGCAAACCACAGTTTGTCCATAACGAACAGCATGTTCGCACATAAGGATGTCCATAAGTGCACATGGCACCAGGACACCCTAGGTTGCAGGTCAATGATCAATTTTGTAATCGTATCACCAGATCTACAGCTGTATGTTCTGGACACTCAGGTAAAGAGAGGAGCTGAGCTGTCAACTGATCACCACCTAGTGGTGAGTTGGATCAGGTGGCGGGGGAAGATGCTGGACAGACCTGGTGCACCTAAACGTGTTGTGAGTCAAGTCAAGTCAAGTCAAGTTTATTTATAAAGCACATTTAAAACAACGACGTTGACCAAAGTGCTGTACAAGATCTGTAACCCCAAGGACTATACTAAATAAAAATAAAAATATATAAATAAATAAATAAAATAATAAAATAAAAATAAATAAATAAAAACATTAAGAACAATAAATAACATAAGAAAATTAAAAATTAAAACGTTTAAAACAAGTACCATAAAATACCATAAAACAATCATCTAAAAGGAGGTAGCACTGCAGCCAAATGCCAAGGAAAAGAAATGTGTTTTTAATAGAGATTTAAATGTGTGTATCGTCTGAGCTGTGCGGATATGGAGAGGTAGATCGTTCCATAGCTTTGGTGCTGCTGCTGCAAAAGCTCGATCACCTCTCTGTTTTAGTCTAGTTTTAGGCCTCTGTAAGAGCAGCTGGTTCGATGACCTCAGAGCTCTTACAGGGGTGTGACAGTGAAGCAGCTCAGACAGATACAAAGGTGCCAGTCCGTTTAAGGCTTTAAAAGTAAGCAATAAAATCTTAAAATCGATTCTAAAACGGACAGGGAGCCAGTGAAGGGATGACAGGACTGGGGTAATGTGTTCGTGCTTTTTTAAACCGGTTAAAAGACGAGCTGCCGCATTCTGGACTACCTGCAGGCGGCGCACAGATGATTGATCTATGCCAAAGTACAGAGAATTACAGTAGTCCAGGCGGGAAGTAATAAAAGCATGAATAACTTTTTCCAGGTCCTGCTGCGGGAGATAAGGTTTTACCTTGGCAATGACTCTGAGTTGGTAAAAACTGATTTTGGTAACAGCACTTACTTGCTTCTCCATTTTAAAACTACTATCTAAAATGACACCCAGATTTTTCACAGCATCACGACAGTGAGGAGCCAAATGACTCGGAGTGCCAGAGGAGTAGCTTGAGGGGTCAAATTTACCAAAGCATATGACCTCGGTTTTGCTTTCATTAAGATTTAGGAAATTGTTTCTCATCCAGGACTTGATGTCACTTAGACAGTTCAGCAGGGGTTCCCATGGATCTCTGCTGTTCAGTTTGATGGGCATATACACCTGGATGTCGTCAGCAAAACAGTGGAAACAATATTATGTTTCCTAAAAATCGACCCTAGAGGCAACATATACAATGAGAAAAGAATTGGGCCCAGAATGGACCCCTGAGGCACTCCACAAGAAAGCTTTGCTGTGGTAGAAAAACAGTTTCCTAGATGGACAGAGAAGGTGTGCTGGGAACGCCTGGCAGAAGCCCCAGTCCAGGAGATCTTCAACTCCCACCTCTGGCAGAACTTCGACAGCATTCCGAGGGAGGCTAACGACATTGAGTCCAAATGGACCTCCATTGTCGAGGCTGCTGCTCAGAGCTGTGGCTGCAAGGTGGTCTGTACCTGTCATGGTGGTAACCCCCAACCAGATGGTGGTCACTGGATGTGAAGGGAGCCATCAAGCTGAAGGAGTCCTATCAGGCTTGGTTCGCCAGGGGGACTCTGGAGGCAGCTGACAGGTATCGGCAGGGCAAGCTGAATGCAGCTCGGGCAGTGGCCAAAGCAAAACCTTGGGTGCGGGAGGAGTTCGGTGAGGCTATGGAAAAAGACTTTCGGATGGCATCGAAGCGATTCTGGCAAACCGTCAGGTGACTCAAGAGGGGAAAGTAGTGCTCCACTCACATGCTTTATAGTGCAGGTGGAGTGCTGCTGACTTCAACTGAGGCTATAGTCGGACGGTGGAATACTTCGAGGACCTCCTTCTGTAGTGTAAGCAGAGTCTGGGGACAGGGGGGATGACTTGCCCATCACTGGGGGTGAGGTCACGGAGGTGGTTAAACAACTCTTTGGTGGCAGGGCCCCTGGAGTTCCTGAAGGCTCTGGATGTTGTAGGGCTGTCTTGGTTGATACACCTCTGCAACATCGTGTGGAGATCTGGGGCAGTGCCACTGGATTGGCAGACCGGGTTGGTGGTCCCCATCTTTAAGAAGGGAGATCGGAGGGTGTGCTCCAACTTTCGGGGGATCACACTCCTCAGCCTCCCCGGTAAGGTCTATGCCAGGTGTCATGTATGCCATGAGTGGTGTGGCAAGCAGGGTGGACACAAATGCGGAACTCCGAAGTCAGGACTGAATGAAAGCGATGACTTTATTTACAGAAAGTAATCTAAAATATCCAAAACTGAGGTTGACGAAGAGACAGCAAAACAGGAACAGAATCACACCTTCATGAGGGAGGACGCGACAAGGTACAGAGGAAAATGCAGACAATAAATACACCGGGAATGACGAGGGAATACAGGGAACAGCTGGGGAGAACAGGTGGACAAAATTATACTAATGAAACACGGGAAGCTAAACTCCACAAAACACACAGGGAACACAGGACTGTCAAAATAAAACAGGAAACACCTAACAAGGTACACGCAGACTTAACACAGGGGGCTGGCACAGAGGAAAACTAAACACGGACCAAGGCACAGGGAAAAAGACAGAGAAGACAGACACAAGGGAGACAGGAACAACGAGAACTAGAAAACCACAACTGATAAAGCCAGAATTAAGATGAATAAGAAAGACCAAAACAAAACTAGAAAATAACAAAATCCAATAAAAACAGAACCAAACACAAAATGCTGAGCACACGGCCCAGAACTGTGACACCAGGCCCACCCCATTAGTCGAACCTCGGATCCAGGAGGAACAATGCGGTTTTCGTCCTGGTTGTGGAACGCTGGACCAGCTCTTTATCCTCTCAAGGATATGTGCGTGGGAGTTTGCCCAACCACTTTATTTTATTTTACTTTATTACATTTTTAGAGCACTTTAAACACAGGAACTGTAACAAAGTGCTGTACAGTCAATACACTTACACATTCACTTATAAAACACAAAATACATAGCAGTAAGAACTTGCTAAAAGCAACAGTCTTAACTCACGGTAAAAGCCAAACGGTAAAAATGGGTCTAAAGAAGAGTGTTAAAAGTAGATAATAAAGGAGCACTCCTAATATATGATGGAAGGTCATTCCACAGTTTAGGAGCAGCAATACTGATGGCTCTATCTTCTCTGAGTTTAAGTTTTGACCTACTGTAGGTACTCTCAGGTCAGGTTGGTCAGCTAACCTGAGTGAACGAGTCAGAGTATATGGGTCAAGTAGCTCACAGAGATAAAAAAGGAACAAGTAAAAGGATCTTATATTGAATTCTAAAATGTACTGGCAGCCAGTGCAGGGAAGCCAGTGCAGGGGTAATATGTTGTCTCTTTTTCTGTCACGGTTTGGCTGTGTGGTGGAAGGGCAGGACCCAAAAATGCAGGACGCGTCACAACGAGCAAAGTTTTCCAGCTTTATTGGGCTGCGGCTCACAGGAGAAAAACAACAAAATCTCAACCAAAGGCAAAACACGAAAACAAGCCTGGGAGTACTACGGATTACTTAACTGGGGAACACACAGCAGGAAGGGGAAACACCGACAATGACACAACAACGAACAGATGAAGACTGAGGGCTTAAATACACAGCAGGTAATTAGGGCAAGAAGAAACAGCAGGGCAAAACAGGTGAAGCTAATGAAACTAACAACATAGGAAGCAAAACTAAACACAAAGCACAGGGAACATACGACTGTCAAACTAATACAGGAAGTGACTAACCAAGGTGCACGCAGACTACATACGGGGGACTGGCACACAGACACGGGGCAGAGACACAGACTAGTCATAACACTAGGAATAAACTCAACATGAAAACACAGGAGGTCAGGGTTAAGACATCATGACAAGACCATGGAGCAGGGGAGACAGGGACGAGGGGAACAAACGTATCAAAACAACTGAAAAACAACAAAACTCAGGGAAGACAGAACTAAACACAAAACGCTGGGCAGACGGCCCAGGACCATGACAGCACCCCCCCCTCAAAGGCCGGCACCAGACGGCCAAAACAAAAACCAGACCAGGGAGGGAGGCGGGGGACCAGGACGGAGGGACCGGAGAAACAAAACCAGGCAGGGAGCAAAAACAGAAAGCACAGGGCTAGAACAAAACAAAAGCAAGGGCACAAGGCTAGAACGGCAGTTCAAAACAGGAACAGAAACAGTGCAGAGAAACAAAAAGTGACGGCACAAGGCCGGGGAGCTCCAATGTCCAAAACAGGGGTTCAAAACAAGGAACAGTTCAGGAGCTGAGACCAAAACAAAAACAAAAGGAGCAAACGGCCAGGGGGGGACAAACAGTCCATAGTTCAGGGGGCCGCCCAGGCCAAGGGGCCAAAAAGCAGAGTCTGGATGAGGGAGGCTGACCGCGCTCCCAGCGGAGGCGGCGAGACGAGGCAGGGGGCCCAAACTGAGCCAGACGCTCAGACTGAGCGTGATCCTCGGGCTTCAGACGCGGCTCCGACCGAGCCGGACCCTTGGGCTGAACGGGGCCTACAAGGCGAGGCTCCGGATACGCAGGCTGGGTCTGCGGTGCAGGGCACACAGCTGCGTTATTGAGCAGCTGGGGCTGCTTGGGGGATTGTTTGTGTGACTGTGGTGGAGAGGGTGATGGTAACAAGGGCTCTGACCGGCGCTCTGACTGAGAAGCTGCTGTAGCTAACGTTGAAGGCTGTGACTGAGGCCGTGGGGAAGCCACTGCTACCACTGACTGAGGCTCTGACATGAGTGACTGGGGGGAAGCTGCTGCAGCTAACAGTAGGGGCATTGACTGGGGCTCTGACCGGGAAACTAGGGGCTCAGAAACTGAGCGGACCAACGCTAGAGGGCTGACTGAAGCTGAAGGGGCTGAAACTGAAAAGGAGACAGGAACTAAAGGTTCGGAATCCGTGGACGCTGGAGCTAAAACTGAATGGGCAGAAGGAACCAAAGGGACTGAAGCTATGGGAGCTGGCACTAGGACAGGATCTGAGGGGACCGGAACCAAGGGGACTGTAGGGACTGAAGCTGAAGCTGAGGGGACAAAAACCAATGCTGAAGGAGCTGACACTGGGGGAGCTAGGAGCGGAGAAGCTGAGGACGTGGGAGCTGACACTGGAGGCTGCGTGGAAGCAGGCCGGGAGACGACTGGCTGCGTGGAAGCAGGCCGGGAGACGACTGGCTGCGTGGAAGCAGGCCGGGAGACGACTGGCTGCGTGGAAGCAGGCTGGGAGACGACTGGCTGCGTGGGGACTGGGACCGAGGGAGCAAGGGCTGAAGGGACTGGGACCGAGGGGACTGAGGGACCAGAAGTGGGAGTAGAGGAGGAGACTACGGGGATCAAAAAGGGCGAAGCTGAGGGAGCTGGGGGAACTGAGGCCGAGGGAGCCATAGAACCACCTGAAGGGCCTGAAGGAACCGAAGGAGCTGAGGTGATTGAAGGGACTGAGGGGACTAAAGGGACAGAGGGCACAGAGGGCACGGAGGAAACTGAGGAGACTGAAGATGAGGGTATTGAAACTGAGGAGACTGCGGCTAAAACTGAAGATGAAACTAAACTGACTGGAGGGGCCAAGGGTTTTAAGGGAAGTGAAGCCACTGAAGGGGGCAAAGCTGAGGCACTGGCTGTGGGGACCGGGGAAGCTGACTGGAGTGGGGAAGCTGACTGGAGTGGGGAAGCTGAGGAGACCAAAACCACGGAGGGAGCAGGACCAGACGGGACTGAGGTGACCGAGGATGAGGAGGGGACTGAGGTGACCGAGGATGAGGAGGGGACTGAGGAGGTCAGGGTTAAGACATCATGACAAGACCATGGAGCAGGGGAGACAGGGACGAGGGGAACAAACGTATCAAAACAACTGAAAAACAACAAAACTCAGGGAAGACAGAACTAAACACAAAACGCTGGGCAGACGGCCCAGGACCATGACATTTTCACTCTGGTTAGTAACTGAGCAGCGGCATTCTGAACCAGCTGGAGACTCTTTATGGACAACTGGCTAATTCCAAAATAAAGAGCATTACAATCATCTAAACGAGAAATAATAAAAGCATGAATTAAAGTTTCAAATTGTTGCTCAAGGAGAATGGGCCTTACTTTAGCCAGCTGTCTGAGATGATAGAAACAGGACTTAACCACTGACCTGACTTGGCGATCTAACTTGAGGTCACTGTCAGTCTTAAAACCCAGATTTGTGATGGTCTGCTTTAAGTAGGGCGTCAAGGGCCCCAGGTCAACAGATTTTTCGTATGACCTGCTACAGCAGAAAACCATTACCTCTGTTTTCTTATGTCTGTGTAGATTCTCAGTTATCGTCTCTGGAGCTTGAAAAAGGCGACTGGACTTCTTTTTGTTTCTTGAAGACGTTTCACCTCTCATCCGAAAGGCTTCTTCAGTTCTCAACCAAATGGTGGAGAGACCCAGGTATTTAAACCCCTGTGGGCGTAGTCCCCTGGAGGTGGTTATGACCCTCTATTGATCATGTGCTTGAACACATGTGCCCAGGTGTGAAGGGGGCGTGGGTCATATTTAATCAGTGGTTTCAGTTGAAACCAACTTAGGACTCCGCTCCATTGTTTCCTGTGGCCTATTGAGGTCACTGGAACAAAGGTGTGAATGGGGGTTGAGACGTCTGGGAAGGGAGCTCAGGACAGCACTGTAAGCGGGGGAAAGTTGGTGACGTAATCCACCTCCTCTGTTCAATTTACAGACATAGTTCTGTCTGTTAGACATGATGTAAACCATTTTAACACAGAGCCATGAAAGCCAATCTGGGTCTGTAAGCGGGATAATAAAATATTATGATCCACTGTATTGAAGGTAGCAGTTAAGTCCAAGAGAACGAGAACAACATCCCCCATGTCCCCAAATTCCCCCATATCATTTGACCTACAAACATCATTAAAAACTCTCACCAGAGCAGTTTCTGTACTATGATGAGTTTTCAAACCAGACTGAAAAATCTCCATAAAACCATTGTCCTCTAAAAAAGGTTTAACCTGAGAAAGAACAACTTTTTATAAGATTTTTGAGATAAACGGCAGCTTAGAAATAGATCTAAAATTTGCTAACACCGTCTAGTCAAGGCCAGGTTTCTTGAGAAGGGGCTGTATTACAGCATGCTTGAGACCCGCAGGAACTACGCCTACGCACAGTCTACATGTGCTTTGTGGACTTGGAGAAGGCATTCGACCGTGTCTCTTGGGGTATTCTGTGGGAGGTCCTGCGGGAGTATGGGGCGTCTGGCCCATTGTTGTGGGCCAGTCAGTCTCTGTACATCTGCAGTGAGAGCTTGGTCCGTATAGCTGGTAATAAGTCGGATTTGTTTCCTGTGGGTGTTGGACTCCGTCAGAGCTGTCCTTTCTCATCGATTCTGTTCTGTTCATAATTTTTATGACATTAGGTTGATGTCTCCATCACCCAGAATTGTAGAAAATGGAAGGACGGGGGGGTGGGCATACAATGGGGAAAATAATTATTTGAGCTCCTGCTGAACTTGTATGTTTGCTCATTTACAAAGAAATAAACAGTCTCTTTTGTTACAAATTTCAAAATTTTTAAAATATAATAGAAATAGACACTTTATTGTCATTCAAATTACAGCATACAGTGCACATTAAAAAGAAATTATGCTGCTATTGGCTCGGATTAGATTTGGAGGAACGGCAGCAGTGATACAGTGTAGTGTACAGTACAAATACGACTGCAAGAAAAGAAAAACACAAATAAAGATAAAAGTAAAGTGTGTATGTACACCCACCCAGACACATATAAACACACACATACACACACACACACACACACACACACATACATATATATATATACATACATACATATATATATATATATATATATATATATATATATATATATATATATATATATATATATATACACACACACACACACACACACGCAATATGTAGGTAATAAATATATAAAAAATATTGCACACACACACACACACACAAAGTGTTGCACTGGAGCTCCAAGGAATAGAGCAACCAGGATGGAGCCGCATTTTAATTAGAGTTTAACAGTCTAATGGCATGTGGGAAGAAACTGTTTTTTAATCTGGCTGTTCAGCTTTGGAGACTGCAGAGGCCAGCAGGGAGCCTATGGTGGGGGTGTGAGGGGTCTCTGTATATGTTCTGAGCT
Source organism: Archocentrus centrarchus (assembly GCF_007364275.1). Taxonomy (NCBI): domain Eukaryota; kingdom Metazoa; phylum Chordata; class Actinopteri; order Cichliformes; family Cichlidae; genus Archocentrus; species Archocentrus centrarchus. Next base: position 3,193,134 of record NC_044359.1, on the reverse strand, counting down.
CTGGTCAGGCAGCTGCTTTTGGTAATGTCCTGTATTGGCAAGAGGGGAGTCCAAATGATTTCCTCTGCTGTCCTGACCACCCTTTGCAGGGACTTCCAGTCCGAGGCACTGCAGGCACCTGCCCAGACAGAGAAGCAGCTTGTCAGTAGGATCTCTACAGTGTCCCTGTAGAACAGGGGTCGGCAACCCGTGGCTCATTCAGGCTTAATCTGTGGCTCTGTGCGGCTTGTGGAAGTAAATTATAAGTATCCAATTGAAGTGCATTTTATTTTTGTCAGTTCAGTTTTTGTTGTAGTTTTAAATTGGAACATTATTGTGATCTTGAAATATTAAAATAAAATCACTTTATTTATCTATTTATTTATTTTCGTTTCTCAATATATGAGTCACTCGTGGTAGCCGCTACCGGCTTCCTCTAGTATGTGCGGCTCTCACTGTTTTGTTTTCCGTGGAAACCGAGTTCAAATGGTTCTTTCCGGATTACAGGTTGCCGACCCCTGCTGTAGAAGGTGGTGACGATCAGAGGAGGGAGGTGCGCTTTACTCAAATGCCACAGGAAGTGCACTCACTGCTGAGCTCTTTTGACTAGAGCTTCAGTGTAGATGGACACTACATTGTGTCATCTACAAATTTCAGTGTGATTGGCAGTGGATCTAGCACAGCAATCACTGGTCATAGGGAAAAGGTCAAATATCTTAAAAATACTATGGATACATTTCTGATTTTTGACTTAATTTAGGACTTTTTGACATTTTCAAGAAATACTGAAAATGTATGGTAAACATCAGTGGCTCGAGATAAGCAAAACAAAAGGGCAACAGAGTCCAAAAAACAATCCAAGGTAGGAAACAAAAGTGGCAGCATAAGGCTGGAAAAACAGTCCAAAACAAAAAACAAAGGACAAAGCAAAGCAAACAGCCAAACCAGGGACTGAGGGACCAGAGAGAACTGAGGGAGCGAGAGTTAAGGGGAAGCCACTGAATGGACTGGAGCTAGGGGAACTGAAACTGAGGGGTGACTAAGGGGACTAAAGCTAAAGAAAAGGAAGGGACCGGAGGGACTAACGGAACTGAGGGGGCTAAAGGGAGAAAAGGGACTGAGAGGAATGAAACTGAAGCTGAGGGGGCCAAAGGGGCTAAAGAACCCACTGAGGGAACTGAAAGGATCAGCATGACCAAAGGGTCTACAACTGGGGGAGCTAAGGCTGAAGGGACGAAAGCTGAGGAAACTGAGGGAGCTAAGGGAGCTAAGGGCGCTAAAGGGACCAAAGCTGAACTGATTGAACTGACTGAAACTAAGGGAATTAAGGGGAACGATACTGAGGGGAGTGAACCTGAGGGGGCTAAGGGGACCAATACTGAGGAGACTGAAACTGAGGGGACCAAAGCAGAGGGGCTAGCCGGAGTCGAGCTAACTAAAGGGGATCGAGGCTGAAACTGAAGCTACTGAGGGACCTAGGGGGACCAAAGGGGACAAGGCAGAGGGACCTGAGGGGACCGCGGGAGCTACGGGGACCGAGGGAGCAGAAGCTGAGGGGAACAAGGGAGTAGAAGGGACAGAGGGCACTGAGGAAACTGAAGGGGCTAAAGAGGGGACTGAGAGGATCAAAGGGGCTAAATGGTCTGAAGGAGGTGGGGGAACTGAAGCTGGGGGAGCTGAAGCTGAGGGAGCTAAGGGTGCAGAGGGAGCCGGGGCTGAAAGAACTGAGGGCGCTAAAGGAGCTGAGGAATCTGTGGGAGCTGGAGCTGAAGGAGCTAATGGAACTGGAGCTAGGGGGATTGAAACTGAGGAGGAAGCTGAGGAGGGAGCTAGGGGGACTGACGCTAACGATGAAGGGACTGAAACTGAAGCTGAGGGAACTGAGGGAAGTGAGGGAACCGAAGCTGCAATTGAGGGAGCTGGGGGAACTGAAGGTAAAGGAGCTGAGGATGAATCTGAGGTCACTGAGGGGGCTAAAGTGAGCAAAGGAGCTAAAGCGCTAAAGGAGGGAACTGTAAGTGAAGAGATTGAGGGGAGCGAAGCTGAGGGGCCTGAAGGGACTGAAACTGAGGGGCCTGAAGGGACCAAATGGACTGAAGAGGAGGGAGAAAAGGGGACCAATATTGAGGGCCCTGAAGCTAAAGGAGCAGAGGGAGTAGAGGGAGCTGAGGGCGCCGAGGGAGCAGGAGCTGGGGGCTCTGGGACCTAGACTGAAACTGGAACTGAAACTGACACTGGGGGACCTGAAGCTAAAGCAGAGGGAGGGGACACTGGAGACTACTTTCCCACCGCTGAGGAGCCGGTGCTCATGCCAGTGCTGGTGCTGGTTTCAATGAACCGGTGAAACGCTTAAGAACAGGCCCGCGTTTCCACCACGTTTCTGCTCCTTTACGTATGAGTGTGGGCGGGTCCTCGTCTGGACACAGAAGCCGAAGCGCACAAACGTGGGAGAACACGCTCCCCTTTCTTGTGCTGGGAATATGTTTTACGGTCCAAACCAAACTACTGCAGCATCTGTGTGCAGCACAGAGGGAAACACAGACAGTGATTAGAGCAAGACGACAAGTACGCACTTTGTGTCCTTTTATCTGTGATATGAACTGATACAAAGCAGCAAGTTCAGCCTTAGAGCCCAACCTAATTCACAGCCGTGAAAATCGCTTCGCTTTTCTCATGTAATACACGTGTAATATGGTAGAAAACTTGATGTTGAGACGGCAGAGTCACGCCCTTCTGCCGCTTTCGTCACGCGTTCGTGGTTCGAGACCAGCTAGTAGAATTATTTCCACCACAAAGCTCTTCGTTAATTCAGGCAAAGAATCCAACAGTCTGGGATGAACAGACAGCAATCCATATATAATGCGCTCAATTGTCCCGATGCTTCTTATCCGGTAGCTCAAGCCACTCTTTACAAAGCACGGTAACAGAGTCAACCAGGTTCTGCATGGATTCTCTTGGTGTAGAAACAGTCTTAGATAAGATGCTCACAATGTCATTATCACCAGCTAGTTTAGAGACCGTGGTCTCTGCCATGGCCATTTTATTGGGAACAGCAGCAGTTCGCTTAGTTGCTGGAGTATTAGGCAAAAAAGACGTACTCACTAAATGCCCCGTGCTTGCGAGGTGACAGACTGCACCATCTGCGGTTGTTACTGTACTTAAGTTTTTCAGGTATCTGTACTTGAGTATTTCTGACTACTTTTACTCCCTACATTTTTAAACAAATATCTGTACTTTCTACTTTTTACATTTTCAAAACAAGCTTGTTACTTTAGGTTTCACGCGTCTGAGAAAAGTTTGCATTTCCAGTCACTGCGCTGTCAAACATCAAATGATCTGAGCCTAAATGGAGGAATAATAACAAATAAGACACAATCATACTGGTGTATCCTCCATCGCATACAAACAGATTAAAGAGGCAAAACTGTATAATTAATCTATCATTTATAGCGCTATAATCAGGGGTTGCAGTGGGCTGAGGGCCGGACCGAGGGCCGATGTCTTGTGCTCACGCTACTTCAGCATTTAGGTAGCACTACAGAAGAGGAGCGAGCATAAAGAGAGTAATGTGTGGCACGTAATTTTAAATGCAATATTTCTAAATGCTCAACAAATATTAGCACAGAAAGTGTGTGCAGTTTGTCACACAGTGTGTCTGCTAGCTAAAGGAACAGCTGCTGTATTTCAGGGAGAGCAAAGAATCAGCGATAACTTCACTCAGTTGGAGAAAGATATAAGAAAGAGGAAGAAGAGGAAAGAGAGAGCAGCAGCAGCAGGTCAGCTGATCACAGCCTGCACACCAACATCATTTACTGCAGCTACAATAGAAAGCTGTGATTCTTCTCTCCATGCAGAGCCACTACAGCTGATCTTAGGGTTCCTCCACCTTCTGAATCCCACTGTAACCCCTGAGTATCCTCATGTTGGTGTTTAGGTGGAGGCACAGTCACCCTCTACTATGGAGGACACAGAGAACAGAGCTGTGTTTAAATTCACTTTCACAGTTTGTGTCCTACAGAACAGATTCAAGCTGAGTGCATTCATTAGGATTAAAATTTAGATTGGAATAACATTTGTATTCTCATGTATTATTTTATATTATAACAATAATACATAATAAAGTTCAGTTAGCTTTACAGAAAAATAGTTGATGGAAACGTCCCCCAAAGAGCTACTTTTACTTTCTTACTCTGAGTACATTTTCTTCCATTGCTCCATGGTTCAGTTTTGTTGCTCACATGCATTTTTGGCGCATTTGGCAGTGGACAGGGGACAGCATGGGTACCCTGACTGGTCTGTGGCTATGCAGCCCCATACGCAACAAACTGTGATGCACTGTGTATTCTGATACCTCTCTATTAGAACCAGCATTAACATTTTCACTAAATTGAATTACAATAGCTCATCTATTGGATCAAACCACACAGACCAGCTCTTGCTCCCCATGTGCATCAGTGAGCCTTGGGCATCCATGACCCTGTCACTGATTCCCCACTGTTCCTTTCTTGGACCACTTTTGACAGATACTGAAAACTGCAGATCAGGAACACCCCACAAGAGCTGCAGTTTCAGAGAAGCTCTGAAGCAGTCATCTTGTCACCACAAATTGGCCCTTTTCAAGCTCGCTCAAATCCTGACGCTTGCCCATTTGTCCTGCTTCTAACACATCAAATTTGAGGACACTTCCTGGTCACTTCCTCCCTAATATTGCCCACCCACTAACAGGTGCCACAATGAAGGTATAAACAGTGTTATTCACTTCACCTGTCAGAGGTCATAATGTTATAGTTTATTGGTGTATAACATTAGAATATTTAAAAAGCCTCAGTGAAGCACTGCACTGTGAACACATGTGTCAGATCAACAAACCATAGTTGATGTGAACACAAGTTAATGCCCACCAATTTAAATCACTATAACTTAATTTTCTACCTCAACCAACAAGAAAAACTTTTTCTGATTTTTTTCTTTTTGCCTTTTACAGTTTTTGTTTGGAGTGGTAGCGCTATCTGTTTCCCTAGGACAGTTGGGGAAGGATACATGATAAATTAAAGATTAAGTGCAGAAAACACCTTTAGCAACTCAAAGGACCTGAGGATTTCCAAAGAGCTCCCTCTCAGTTTATTTGCACAGCTTACAGCAGGTCACAAAGAGAGAAGTAGGACAATTACAGTTAGAGACTACTAAAATGTCTTTGCTTAAGTAGTGCAAAGAGATGAAGACACAGTATGATGTTAAACTACATTTAAAAACACAAATCTCAACCCATTTCAATTGCAACCTCAAGTATGTGTGATTGAATTTTTCAACCGACAGCAAAGATGATACATGAGAACAGGTCTGATGCTTTGATCTCTGATACCATAAATCAGAGAACTCAGACATCTGGGGAAGATGAAAATAAATACATAAAAAACATTCTGGATGCGCACAAACTCTATCCTTTTTAAAACTCTTGCGAGTGCTGTGAGCAGTGGATTGTAAATGGTTGAAGACAGACTGAGGCCCAGCTGTACCAGATGTAGCAGCAGTGTGTTACGAGCCTTATGGGTTGAAGCTTTGTCTGTGGAGGCCGACCTGGCTGCTACTAGTACACCGATATAAGAGGAGGTGATTGCCACACTTGCTGAAATAAACAGAACACAAGTAAAGGCTCTGTCATAAGCATCATACACAGAGCCAAAAAACAGAGCTATATCAGAGCAAAAGTCTTTCATCTGCAGACTATCAAGCACTTCAAATGGAAACTCCAAGAGCAGGAGAACCCGAATGAGAATGTTTAGTGAACTGAAGGCCCAAATCACAGTGATGGCCACACCTGTGTTTCTGATGGTGATGATGGTAGTATGCCTCAGTGGGTAGCACACAGCAACATATCTCTCCAGAGACATCACCACCAGTGTGAGAGGAGATATCCCAGTTACGAGACTGCTAAGCATGGTGAGAAAACCACATACAGGATATGTTAGTGTTATTCTACAAGCAGCAATAATGTACAATAACTGACTCAGTGCCATCTGTACTGTGTCTGCAAAAAGAAGGTTATACAGGAGAATATAGCGAGAGGTCTCACAAAACAAAGCTTTACTCCTTAAAGTAAAGAGCATGGCTCCATTAATGAAGAGGAACACACAGCATGGCAGTGTAGTCACAGACGAAAACAGCACTCGTTCTAAAATCCCTTGATATTGCTGGGCAGCAGTATCATTATGTAGAGATTGATTTGCAAATGACATTTCAAAAAAAACAATTCAGTCTATTGACATCTTGATGTCACTGAAACTAAAACATGAAGAAAGGCTTCGAGCATTAAAAATAGAAAGATCTTTGGAGCTCACATTAAAAAATTTGAAAGTTCAGCTTCCTTCTGCACAAAAATAACAGGTTAAAGGGTTGCTGTTGTTTCCAGGTGAGCAGAATTGGACTGCAAGATTTTCCTACCCTCACATTCTATATTTGAGCTCTGTATTCACACCCCTTCATGTAACTCCATCACATGCCTGCTTGTTTTTTTTTTTTTTGTTTTCTGATGCTCTTTTTTTCCCAGTTACTTGGTCATGTGACTGATTGTTCCCCAGGGACAGGATAATGCAGCAAATCTTGAGTATTTAATAGTCTGTTAAGTTGTTTATGTATCTTTTAAAGTGTCTCACGCTGAAGGGATTTGTGACAATATTCCATCAAGAAACAACAGCAGGTTTGTTGTCAGCACTGTAGCCAGGCTGACAAAGAGTCAGAGCTCTGCAGGGCCGAGTATTCCTTTCACTTTAACTAGTAGTGACTTCATGGATTTCTTTACAAATAACAGAAACAGCATTAGTGAAGGTTAGAAATGATCTTCTTACAGCCTCTGACAGTGGACTCATCTCTGTTCTTGTCCTGTTGGACCTCAGTGCAGCCTTGATACTGCTGACCATAACATTTTATTACAGAGATTAGAGCATACTATAGGTATTAAAGGTACTGCACTGCAGTGGTTTGAATCATATTTATCTCATAGACTCCAATTTGTTCATGTAAATGGGGAGTCTTCTTCACACACTAAGGTTAATTATGGGGTTCTACAGGGTTCTGTGCTAGGACCAATTCTATATACGGCGTACTTCACATGTGTCAAACACAAGGCCTGCGGGCCACATCTGGCCTGTGATATAATTATATTCGGCCTGTGAGATAAATTCATATAGCTATTATTAATGGCCCCCGGGTAAAGAGCGCTCCCACCACTTAAACTACAAATCCCACAATGCACCGTAACAGATGCCACACAGGCCAAGAACTGTACACTAACACATTTTTCGTGTTATCAATGACACATTGATCAGTGATCAGCGGATAAAGACATCGGTCAACACTTTTTAAGCCAGCCTGACCCCCAACAATGGCCAATTGAAAACTGGAAAGCAGGGATTTTACAAACAGGTTGGAGGCAGAGGACCTGTTCACTGACATTGGAGGTAAATTTGTGTGTCTCTTTTCCTCGCCTGCGATGTGTGGGGAAAAGCATGCATTGGTGGGACAGATGCAGGAGAAGATGCAGACGGAGCCCTGTGCAGGTGAGCTGATAGTACATCACTGCGTCACACAGCAGGGAATGGTGCGCGGCAAAGTCCTGAAGACAGAACATGTCATAAGCACCGTAACATAGAGAATGAGTGATCTTTATAAGAGGCAAAGGTTTAAATCACCAGAAGTTTCAGTCTTTTCTGGAGGAAAAGACAGGTGTGTTGAGCTACCTGAGGAAATCGGTCAGTTCATGGAAAGTAAAGGAAAAGTCTCAGCAGGGCTCTGGGATGAAAGGTGGCTCTGTGAGTTGGGCTTTCTCTGCAACATAATGAAGCATCTTAAACCTGCAGCTTCAGGAATTGGACCACGTAATTATGCACATGTATGATGCAGTGAAAGCTTTCCAAGTCAGGTTTCACCTGCGCCAGGTGCAGACGCAAAAAGGAAATTTATGACACTTTCCATGTTGCCGAAAATCAGACCAGGTCAGTCAGGTCAGACCAGGCAACATCCCCCAAGGAAGCAGGCCAACAGCTATGACAGGAAACAGGGGTGTGGGAAGACCTGCCCATCCCCTCTACCTACTCAGTGTGTTTGGGGTGATGTAATTGGTGTATGAGCTGGTGTATGTGAGTGTATGTAGTGGAGAGAATGTGTATGACTGTGTCAAAGCTGCAGTGCTATTAAAATTGGAGGGACAGATGTAACATGAGCACTAACGACTGACCAACAACCCTCATCCACACCGCTCCCCCAACATCTTTGATGTAAATAAAATATATACAAAGTCTTGAATAATTAGGGAACCAGCCCTCAATTTAGATTCAGGACACCCTCTCTGTTTTTAAGATTAGGCTTAAAACTTTCCTTTCTGATCAAGCTTATAGTTAGGGCTGGATCAGGTGACCCCAAACACCCCCTTAGTTATGTTGCAATAGGCCTAGGCTGCTGGGTGGTTCCCATGATGCACTGTGTTTATTCTTCATTCACCTCTTTTCACTCTGTTTATACCCCACTCTGCATTCAATCATTAGTTATTATTAATCTCTGGCTCTCTTCCACAGTGTGTCTTTTGTCCTGTCTCTCTCCCTCCCTTCATCCCCAACAAGCAGAGATGAGATTCTGAGGCCACCGAGGTGGAAACCTTCAATCACTTGGATACGCTTAGAAATTTTGTCCATAAAAATTATGAATAGAATCAGTGACAAAGGGCAGCCCTGGCAGAGTCCAACACCCACAGGAAACAAGTACAACTTATTATCAACAATACAGACCAAGCTTTTGCTGCAGTTGCAACAAGACTGAATGGCCCACACACAACAGGGCAGACACCCCATAGTCCTGCAGCAACCCCCCACAGGATACCCCAAGTGACATAGTCAAATGCTTTCTTCAAGTCCACCAAACACATGTAGACTGGATAGGCAGGCTGGATAGTCAAGCTCCCACGCACATTCGAATACCCTCAAGAGGATGAAGAGCTCTTCCAGGACGGCAACTGCATTGTTCTTTTCGGATCTGAGGTTCAACCAGCGGACGGACCATCTTTTCCAACACCCTGGCATAGACCTTCCCAGGGAGGCTGAGGAGTGTGATCCCCTGACAGTTGAGCATACTGTCCCTTTCTTAATACACTTCCATTATAATAGTCTCTGGAGCTTGAAAAAGGCGACTGGACTTCTTTTTGTTTCTTGAAGACGTTTCACCTCTCATCCGAAAGGCTTCTTCAGTTCTCAACCAAATGGTGGAGAGACCCAGGTATTTAAACCCCTGTGGGCGTAGTCCCCTGGAGGTGGTTATGACCCTCTATTGATCATGTGCGTGAACACATGTGCCCAGGTGTGAAGAGGGCGTGGGTCATATTTAATCAGTGGTTTCAGTTGAAACCAATTTAGGACTCCGCTCCATTGTTTCCTGTGGCCTATTGAGGTCACTGGAACAAAGGTGTGAATGGGGGTTGAGACGTCTGGGAAGGGAGCTCAGGACAGCACTGTAAGCGGGGGAAAGTTGGTGACCGCCCCACTTACTACCGCCTGTACCCTGGAGAAGCCACTCCATGCATTTATGGACTCCCAAAGATCCACAAAGAAGGAGTCCCACTTCGACCCATCATCAGCAGTATAAACTCGGTCACCTACAACATTTCCAAACACCTCGCCACCATCTTATCACCGCTTGTTGGCATCACACCCCACCACATTGAAAACTCTACAGATTTTACTAACAAGGTCCAGAATCTTGTACTGGATCCAGATGAAACCATGGTGTCCTTTGATGTGGTTTCACTTTTCACTTGCATACCCACAACTGAGGCAGTGGAGACCGTCAGAAGACGACTACAGGAAGACGATTCCTTACTGAACAGAACCAGCCTCACCCCAGATCAGATTTGTGCACTTTTAGATCTCTGCCTTACCACAACATATTTCAAATACAATGATGGATTCTACAGACAGAAGCATGGATGTGCCATGGGCTCCCCAGTGTCTCCCATTGTAGCCAACCTTTACATGGAGGAAGTGGAAAGTAAAGCTCTTGGTTCTTTCAAAGGGATGGCACCTAGCCGCTGGTACAGATATGTAGATGACACCTGGGTCAAAATCAAAACCCATGAAGTAGAAGCCTTCACTCGTCACATCAACTCAGTGGATAAATACATACGTTTTACCAGGGAGGACACCAGAGATAACAAGTTACCATTCCTGGACTGTGCGGTGCTTATCGAGGAAGATGGAAGCCTCAACATTGAAGTTTACCGGAAGCCCACACACACAGACCAGTATCTCCTCTTTGACTCCCACCACCCTCTGGAACACAAACTTGGGGTGATCAGGACCCTACAACACCGTGCGGAAAGTGTTCCCTCTAAGGCAGAAGGGAAGCATAAGGAACACACACACATTAAGAAAGCCCTCAAAACATGCGGTTACCCCAACTGGGCCTTCATCAAATCAGCTAAGATGCACAGGAATGAAGGCCAAACACAAACTACAGAGAATAGGAAGGACAAGAGGAACAACATTGTCATCCCATATGTGTCGGGCTTGTCAGAGAAACTCAGAAGAATTTTCTCCAAGCATGACATCTCAGTATACTTCAAACCAAGTCACACCCTAAGACAAAAACTGGTTCATCCCAAGGACAAACCCGCCAAACACAAGATCAGCGATGTAGTGTATGCTGTTCAGTGCAGTGAAGAGTGCTCGGACCTCTACATTGGTGAAACCAAACAGCCTCTTCACAAACGAATGGCACAACATAGAAGAGCCACCTCGACAGGACAAGATTCAGCAGTACATCTGCATCTGAAGGAAAAAGGGCACTCTTTTGAGGATGCCAATGTTCACATTTTGGACAGGGAAAACAGATGGTTTGAAAGAGGAGTGAAAGAAGCCATCTATGTCCACTGTGAACAACCATCATTGAACAGAGGAGGTGGATTACGTCACCAACTTTCCCCCGCTTACAGTGCTGTCCTGAGCTCCCTTCCCAGACGTCTCAACCCCCATTCACACCTTTGTTCCAGTGACCTCAATAGGCCACAGGAAACAATGGAGCGGAGTCCTAAATTGGTTTCAACTGAAACCACTGATTAAATATGACCCACGCCCTCTTCACACCTGGGCACATGTGTTCACGCACATGATCAATAGAGGGTCATAACCACCTCCAGGGGACTACGCCCACAGGGGTTTAAATACCTGGGTCTCTCCACCATTTGGTTGAGAACTGAAGAAGCCTTTCGGATGAGAGGTGAAACGTCTTCAAGAAACAAAAAGAAGTCCAGTCGCCTTTTTCAAGCTCCAGAGACTACTATGACCTGGATGACTGAGAATCTACACAGACATACTTCCATTATAATACACAACAGTGGCTACACTAGTGGCCTATGTAGTGTTTATGAGCCCCAGAGATAAATGTAAACTTTTTTCATGTAAAAAAATATTTTGCCCCCTTCCTTTTTTCTTTCCTTGTGGTAACTGGCAATTAGTCTTTCACATCGCTGTAGAGAAATTTTGGCCCTCTCTTCTTTCCAGAATTGTTTTATTGAGCCTCATTGGAGGGTTTTCCAGCATGAATGGTCTCTTTAAGGTCACACCAAAATATCTCAGTCTGATTTAAGTTCAGACTTTGACTAGGACGCTCCAAAACCTTTATTTTTTTGAGATAGAGGTGGACTTCCTGGTGTGTTTCAGATCATTGTCCTCCTGGTATATAATCTAAGTGTGCTTCAGCTTAAGGGTACAAACTAATTGCTGGACATGAGCCCCAAACCATCACACTACCACCATGTTGGACTGTTGGTATGATATTCTTTTTTCTAATCACTCTTTTTTCAAAATATTTTTGTATGAAAAAGAAGAAAAAACTACAATTCCTCAATTTTGACACTATTTTCCTAACACTTTGCTGATTGTCTTAAAAAAAACAACAATCACATAATACTATATGAGCAGTATAGGAAAAGATCTCTGCTAGAATCAGGCTGCCATCTGCCGTGACCAGTTAGTGAATGAAAGGGGAAAGAGAAAAGAAAAATGCAGCACTTACAGAGCCCATACAGTCTATAAAAATCTGTAAAAATCTGGAATATAAAATATGCTGCTGTGGCTGTACAGATGGGAGCTAGCTTTGGACTCGAGACCACAAAGAGAAAGCTCACAGTTTTTGTGTTTTGTGCTTGTCAAGTATCTACCAAACATCACTCCTTCAATCTTATTTCACCTGTGACAAACAATACAGAATGGCACACATACTCACTGTTTACATACAAGAGCCTCACAATGTGAAGAAAATCTGAATAATAAAAATGCAGAAATAAGACTAACCATTTCCTGAAGAACATTTTTTTTTCTTTTAACAGAAACTAAAATCAACTTTAAATTTTTCTAAAGCCAAAACACATTTTCATCCAAAGTCATTATCAGATACCAGAGTTAACAGTGGTTTACACATGGGCCCTGAAGTAAACTTTTCTGTTTACTTTTTGACTCATGTTTCTGGTTAACTTTCCCATAATTTGTCTCCGCAGAGATGCACACCATCCCCTCTCCATAAAGACTGCTAATAAACACCCAGGGGAGTCATTAATCATGTCAATATTTACTAAAAGCATTAATTAGTTAGGGTTTGTATATTTAATGCAGTCAAATGAGTTATCAGGAGACTTTATCAGATGGGAGATTTCTCTCTGCGGTACCTCTGAGTGGTTTCAGCAGCTGAACAACAACAATGACACAAGAACAACATTCACACTCAGCAAATTAGGAAATGGCAGTGACTAATTAAAGAAACCAGGAATAGTTTATATGAAATTAATTCCTTTATTTTTGTGGGGAAAGTACTAATGTATTATTTCAAGATTTCAAAGAAATATGGTTAAAATACCAAATCTGGCACAAAATAAACAATGATACAAAGATAAAAGTGATGATTTAGTGCACATGGATGAAAATTGAATTGATATTTTTTCTGCAGTTAAAAAATGTAAAGGTAAAGCCAGGTCGTCTTTGCTGGCCTATCTTTAATATGAACACATGCTGCAAGCCACCCACAGCCTAAAAAACATACTGTCAAACAAGCTGATACACATCTACTGGATAAGGTCTATGAGCATATTTACCATTCATACAGAGTATTTTTGATTTGGGTCCATGCATACGTGACTTCTTATAGTTGTACCTGCAGTTTTGTGTTTTTTTAGTTTAGCTTTTTTTAAACTTTCTTTTTTGTTGCTTCAGGTGACATGATGGTCGAGAGACTTCTTTTTTTCCTCCCTGTGTTGTATTATTATTCAGTGGTACTATGGTTATTTAGTAACTTTATTCCCACTAGAGCCCAGCTGACCATGCTGAAGGCAGGAGAATAATGATAGACATCTCCCCCCACAAATCTGAGAAAGATATGCAGAGAATGCAGAGGAACTAGAAGAGTGAAAAGAGCTCAGTCTAACAGAGACAAAATTACTTCAGTTCCCACATTTGTCGATGACAGCTTTTTGCCAGTTCAGATTTTGCTCGCAGCAGATGATAATAATAATAATACTAATTATTATTATTAATATTATTATTATTATTAAATTTTTCTTAAACAGTTTTTCACAGAAAGAAATTTATATATAAAATCCAAGAAATTGTTAAAAACATTAAAAAAAATAAATATAAAAGATTTTTAAGATTTAATTTTTTTTTTTTTTAAGATGAGCTGTGGAAGCCCAGCCAGCTGGCTTCCACCAACAGTGTTGCCAACTTAGCAACTTTGTCACTAGATTTAGCAACTTTTCAGTGTTTAATATACTTGTGTAGATTCCTTCTTTTTTCTCAAGCTTCTACCACAACAGATAAAAACAATAATAAGCATCTCAATGCTTATTACTGTTCCACACTTTAGGAGCTTTGATGGCAAAGACCTGCTGAGCTTCATTTGCTATCCAAGATATCAGGAAACCAGCAGAGCCCCATTCATGGTCAATAAGTCCCTAAGATTTTAAAAGTCAGTGTGAAACAGTCAGCCACTGTAAATTTGCCAGTACTGGAGTAATATGCTCATATTTCTTGGTCCCAGTTAAAATCTGGGCAGGGAATTCTGAATCAGCTGGAGTCAGTGACGAGAGCTGTGACTGATGCCAACACAAAGAGCCTTGCAATAGTCAAGGCAGGAAAAAAATAAAAGTGTGTGAGCTTGTGTAAATCGGTAGCAGACAGCAATGACTTAATTGTGTAAATTGATTTAAGGTGAAAGAAGCATGACTGGACTACATTTTTTTATTTGACCATCTAAACAACTCACTGAGTAGACTGCTTGGCTTATGTGGGCAATGATGTTACCGCTCTGGTCACGTTGCTCTGACGGAGCATTTTTTTTCCCAGCCCAGATATTGAACTTGTAATAGAACGGTGTTCATAACACAGAGCAAATGAGTTTTACATGCCACATTGGTTATCGTCTGCAACCGTTCTTCGGCTGAAGGGACATGAACTACATTAGTAAAACTCCAGACTAGGCATCACTTTTTGTTTTGCTTGTATTGTCAGATAACTTAACCAATTTTACATATCCGAGTAACTATTAAAAGAATCACTGTTTCTTCCAATACTATTAAATCTTTTTTGTGATTACATTGTGAGTGTTTAAGAACCTACTGAAAGGATCCTCTCCTAAGGCCTTGTGACTGATTTCTATACGTTACCGACTTTTGCAGAAGTCTTGTCGTTTCAAAGTCACAGTGTCTAATTCTGGGAACTCTAACCGCTAACTGTGCTGCTGGCCCTTGAGCAGTATTTAACTCTGGTGCTTTAAAGAAAAGCCAAGCCTTTACTATATATTACTTAGTAATGAAATATTTTGTGTTGCATGCTTATGTATTCCTAACTGTACAATTTTATTCAAACTGTACAATAAGCTCATTTACAACATTGTTCATTCATTATATATTAATAAGACCTTTAAGATGCAAGTAAAGTTTTCAGAAAAGGCATTGAAGCTTAAAGTTTTCTCCCTTCATGTTGGACTTGTTTATGCTTGTTAAACTTTGCCACACTCCATTCCTACAGGAATTCCCATAACAACCTCTTCATTAAGATTAATGAGGCCAGCGGAAGGCATCGTTACATCAGTATTTACTACCAACCATACGGAGAAAGTGTTTGAATAATTAATGTGCCTAAATGAGTGATCAGGGGACTGTTACACCTCTGAGTATTTCATCAAACTAAAAACAAAATTTACAAGACAAAAACACATCACATCATTTGGAAAGTTTAGTAGAAATCAAAGTTTAACTTATGACTTTGGTACTCTTCCTTTTTTCCTTGGTTATGGTGGGAATAAACTGTTCATAAAAATTCAGAAACAAAGGTAAAAAAATGTAACGTACGATTATACATTTTTAACATGTCAACTCCAGAATATTTTAAAACCTTATGTAAAACAAAGACAATGTGTATTATTATATTATACAAAACAAATAAATAAAAAACATGGCCATCAAAACAAATGCAAGATTTTTTTTTATTAGTAATTTATTTTTAAATGTTTATATCATGGACCAATATGAAGAATTCTGAAATGCTCGGCTGCATTATAATTGTAGCAGGAATTAGTAAAAGTGATTAATGCAAATCAAGTTAATGTAAACTATGTATAAAATTCCCCACTCGCCCTGTGGGCAGTGTTTGTCCTCCAGCTCTGGTCCTCTGATGCTACTTTCCCACCGCCGACGAGGAGCCGGTTCGCGTGCCAGTGCTCGTGCTGTTCGCAATGAACCGGCGAAACGTTTAAGAACGGGCCCGCGTTTCCACGGCGTTTCTGTGAACCGCTCCTTTACCTATGAGTGTGGGCGGGTCCTCGTCTGGACACGAAGCCGAAGCGCACAAACGTGGGAGAACACGCTCCCCTTTCTGTGCTGCAAATACGTTTTAGGGTCCAAACCAAACTACTGCAGCATCTGTGTGCAGCACAGAGGGAAACACAGTAGGCAGCCCTGGTGGAGTCCAACACCCACTGGAAATGAGTCCAAATTATTGCCAGCAAACCAGACCAAGCTTTCTCGAAGTCCCCAAAACACATGTAGACTAGATGGACAAACTCCCACGCATACTCAAATATCCTTGAGAGGATAAAGAGTTGGTCCAATGTTTTGCAACCAGGGTGAAAAAATCCTGTTGTTCCTCTTGGATCCAAGGTTCAACCAGCGGACGAACCCTCTTTCCAGCACCCTGACATAGACCTTACCGGGGAGACTGAGGAGTCCAGTCCCCTTGATAGTTGAGCACACCCACCAGTCCCTCTTCTTAAAGATGGGGACCACCACCCCAGTCTGCCAGTCCAGTGGCACCACCCAGATCTCCACGTGATGTTGCAGAGGCATGTCAACCAAGACAGCCCTAAAACATCCACCCCAGGGGCTCTGCCACCAAAGGGTTGTTTATCCACCTCAGTGACCTCCCCCCAAGTTATGGGTGAGTTGTCCACCTTGTCCCCGGACACGGTTTCAGCTACAGAAGCCATGTCAGTGGGATTAAGGAGGTCCTCTAAGTATTCTGTCAGTGCATTTTTTTTTATGTGTGAAAGAAGACACCTAAAACACTTTAATTAAAAAATTAAAACTTTTAATATATTAAACAGAAATCTGGCTCAGAAGGCTGCAGAAATCTCAACAAATATAACATCACAGTTCTATAAAGATATTTGAAGTGGCCAAAAAGCACACGATTGATTATAAAGTAGGTACAATAACACAGACTCCTAAAGATTGTTGAAAAATAGGTTATTTCTTCATTTTATATATAAGCCCTTCAAAAATCATATCGAATAAGCAAAGACATTACACATAAAAACACACAAACATCTGAATCACTTTATGACAGACGATCACTTTTTGGCACAACACCGGCCGCTGTTGAAAGTAACTAATAAAGTAACTTGTAATCTAACTTAGTTACTTCTCAAATTAAGTAATCTGTAAAGTAACAAAGTTACTTTTTAAAGGAGTAATCAGTAATCAGTAGTCGGACTACTTTTTCAAGGTAACTATACCATCACTGCCTAGTTGTGCATCCTATTACTGTATTTTTCCTTATGTTTTAAGTTTTGCTTTAATGTACAGCCTCTTATTTTTTTACTTTATTTTATTTATAGTGTGACACTACAGCACACAGCCTACACAAAGCTTAAACAATGCCTGCCTTCATGTAAACACGTAGCAGTGAGCACAATGACAGCTGCGTGTCTCCTCGATCACAGCCTTCAGCCAGTCCAGTGTTTCTGTTTCAGTGATCTGAGTACTCTGATATCCAGATCAGTGATTTACCTTCCACAGAATAGCTGCAGCATCACTGCATGATTTCCCTAATCGGTGATACTTTCCCTTAGCATGACCCATGCTACATGTTTACCTTGGCCGATGCTCTGGCTCGGCTCTACAGCTGCTTTAATATTACCTGTGCAGCTTGCTCTTCACTGTCCGGTCAGACCACTCAGCCTTGCAGTGGTTAATGTCCTTCAAGGAGCCAGAGGGGCAGGTTGCATGCTGGCTGGAGAAATTAGCACCATATGTGTTCAAAGTGGAGTACAGAGCCAGGGCTTGCCACACCAACGCTGATGCCATGTCCTGGTGCCCCTGTGCTCCTTTCGCCTGCAGATACTGTGAAAAGTGGGAAGCCCAGAAGGAAGAGCTCTGCACTGGGGAGGAGCATGATCCTAAGTGCAGTGGAGGCCGGCTGGTCTGCAGAGCAGCACAAGTGATTTAGCCCCCCAAATGGAGACCACAATAGGAGCAGGATACTGACCTCCAACCAGTGCTGCAGTGGGTGGAGTGTGGACAAAGGCCACAGTGGAGCGGAGTTACTGGATACTCACCTGCCACTAAAGGACTGTTCGAAAAGTTTACAGCTCTCCAAATGAAGGATGGAGTGCTTCAGAGAGCCTGGAAAGAGCCAGCTACAGGGGAGGTGGCAGGTGGTGGTCCCCAGGGCCTTGAGAGAGTCAGTCCTAAAGGTCTGTCATGGAACAACAGGGGCCGGACATTTTGGAGTCTCCAAAACCCTTCGTCGGCTCCAGCAAGGTTTCTACTGGGGGCTGCTCAGGAGAGACGTCAAGAACTTTTGCCACTGCTGTGACCTCTGTACAGCACACAAAGGTCCCCTAGACCAGTCCTGGGCCCAGCTCCAGCAGCTAGCACTGGGAGCCCCAATGGAGAGAGTAGCAGTGGACGTGATGGGGCCCTTTCCATGCACAGACAGAGGGAATTGTTATGTCCTAGTTGCCATGGACTACTTCACAAAATGGCCAGAGGCATATTCCATACCTGACCAGGAGGCAGAGACTGTTGTTGACAGGCTGGTGGAGGGCATGTTTGCCAGGTTTGGGATGGTGGAAACCATCCACAGTGACTAATGAAGGAACTTAGAGTTGGCTGTTTTCTCTGTCATGTGTGAGCACCTAGGAACGCAAAACACCCGGACTACACCTTTACACCCGCAGAGCAACTGGCTCATGGAGAGCTTGGCAAAACAGCTTGCCATCCTCACTGCAGAACACCAGCGTGATTGGGACATGCACCTCCCCTTTGACTTGCTGGCTTACAGCTGTGCCATACAGGATTCCACCTTGTGCACACCTGCCCTGCTTATGCTGGGGCAAGAGCTGCGGACTCCAGAAGAAATGGCGTTTGGGAGGCACCCAGATCCACCGGTCCTACCAGGTGCAGAATATGCCAGGAGACCACAGGACAAAATGGAGTCAGCTCATGCTTAAGCCTGTAACCAGCTGGAATGAGACAGAAAAGGAATTATGACATGAGGGTCAAAGGGAGAGACTTCAGGGCCGGTGACCTTGTGTGGGTGTACAGGAAGAAAGGCTGGTGCCATAAGTTGGACTGCCACTGGGTGGGGCCTTGCAAAGTGTTAGAGAGGCTGGGGGAGGTGGTGTTCAGGGTCCAGGGTCAAGGTAGATGCCATTCTGTGCAGATGTTCTGTGATTTCCCACTGTTTTTATTGTTCCTGAATGTGTGTGTCTACATGAGGGAGAGAGTGAGCGCACTGGCGTTCCATTGTTGTTGTTTTCTTGGCGTGGGTGCAGCCCTCAGCAACCACTGAATAGCAATCTCTTGTCATTTTCTTCAACGTCCTGACAGACGCTACAAAACACACTCCTGATCAAAATCTTAAAACCAGTTAAAAAATTGCAATAATTTGCATTTTGCACTATTGGATCTTAAGAAGGTTCTAAATAGAGCTTCTCAATGCTAAAAGAAGAAATTGGCGCAAGAGACAAAAACTTTTGAGCAGGGAATTTATTGAAAACTGCATTTAAACTCAAACATGATTTTTTCAGCTGATCAAAAGTTTAAGACCACAGCCTTTAAAAGCCTAAAGCTGTGCAAAAATTTGGGGTAGGGTAGGGTTAGGGTTAGGGTTTTGGCCCATCCTGCATGTTCCCCTGATCTAAATCCCATTGAGAACAGGATCCGACTGGCTGTCCGTCAAGACACGGGACGATCCTCTACCCAAATTAAGGCCATTACTGGTGCTGACTGCAGCCCAGTAACCATCAGACGGCATCTGTGAGGGAAGGGCTTCAGAAACAAAAAACATCTTCAAAGGCCACGTCTTCTTCAACGCCTCAAAATTGCCTGTTTGGACTTTGCAAGGGAGCAGCAAACATTGAAAGGTGGAAGAAAGTTATTTTCTCTGATGAGAAAAAATTTAACCTTGATGGTCCTAATGGCTTCCAACGTTACTGGCATGACAAGGAGATCCCACCTGAGATGTTTTCTACATGGCACAGTGGGGGGGGTGCATCATGATTTGGGGTGCATTTTCCTTCAATGGAACAATGGAGCTTCAGGTTGTGCAGGGGCATCAAACAGCAGCTGGATATGTGGAGATGTTGCAGCGGGCGTCCCTCATGACTGAGAGCCCTCGTCTGTGTGGTAATGACTGGGTTTTTCAACAGGACAATGCTGCAGCTCACAATGCCGGTCTGACAAAGGACTTCTTCCAGGACAATAACATCACTCTTTTGGCCCATCCTGCATGTTCCCCTGATCTAAATCCCATTGAGAACATTTGGGGATGGATGGCAAGCGAAGTTTACAAAAATGGACATCAGTTCCAGACAGTGGATGCCCTTCATGAAGCCATCTTCAACACTTGGAGCAACGTTCCCACTAGCCTCCTGGAAACACTGGCATCAAGCATGCCTAAACAATTGTTTGAAGTGATCAACAAGAACGGTGGAGCTGCTCATTACTGAGTCCTTTTTTTGACGCTTTGATTTCTGTTTTGAGGGGGTTTTGGGGTTTTTTTGAGCTATGGTCTTAAACTTTTGATCAGCTGAAAAAATCATTTTGGTGTGTAAATGCAGTTTTCAATAAATTCCCTGCTCAAAAGTTTTTGTCTCTTGCGCCGATTTCTTCTTTTAGCATTGAGAAGCTCTACTTACAGATGCAGCCACCGAAAATTTCCGGCCGATCCGTGACGCGACCTTGGCCGGTCCTTGGCCGATTCGTGGCCGAACCTTGGCCTAAACGTGATCCCCCGCTAATGACGTAGGAATTCCGGCCACTGGTGGGAACGCCCCTAAGCAGCATTTGGGGAAAATGGTGGTAATGTCTTGTTTATCCACCAGGAGGAGCAGTAATAGTGGAAGCGCATTCATTTACAGTCCGCTGTATACTGTACCAAGGATCCTCACATCATTGAACTGTAATTGTAAGCGGAACTGTCCATTAAAAAGAATAGAAAGATGAGATTAAAGCGGTCATTATAGTGGAGCAGTGAGTATTGTCTGGAGGGACGGGCTGTGCTTGAAGTTCAGCCCGGGACCTCGGACAGGCTGTGAGCGCTGCACCGCCAGCGAAACTGGGTAAAAAAATAAATATAATAATTCTGATCACCAGCTGGTTTGGCCTGGGAATGACCTGGGAAGCCTAATCCTCTCATCAGTGTCACATTGTTCTTCCAAGTCTTCACAATGTTAAGCTTTTTGTTTGTTTATATTTTCGCTTTTATTTTATAATCAAAACTGCGACCAAAATGACTCTGCTTCTCAAACTAATAATACTGGCAGTCGTCATTGTATGCTGAGCTAGGGTTAGGGTTAGTAATTCAGACTAAATGTCATCCATATTACCTTTGCTGAATCTAACAAAGCATTCTTTGACTCTCCTCCACCTGCTTCATCAAACCTCAGCAGTAAACATATATGAAGGCAGCAGCTGACACAGTAACAGTGAGCGCAGCACACTGTGCAGTCTAAACTCTGCTCTGATTAATTATACGAATGTACAGCGAGTCAATCAGGATTGTGAAACGTCAGCTGCAGAGCCCCAGTCTCCATCATCAGATCAATGCCCGGTTCATTTTCCATTTTATAAACAATACTTTAGAGGTTTTCGTGAAGTCACACTGTGACAGTGACGTGCATGTGTGTGTGTCATCAGTGGCTATAAAAGGCCTTTTCTTAAAGGATAAAGTGGTGTTTGAGCCACAGTTACGGCGGAGCGGCGGCTCCTTGAAATGGGACGCAGCCTTCCTGCGGCAGACAGCTAGCAGCAGGAACCGGACGCGCCAGGTTAGCCTAAGAAGCTACTGAGGCGTCCATGACAACCACCATAGAAACAGCCTTTTAAGACCGTTTTAAAAACATCCTCAGAGTTCAAACGAGCAAAAATATATGATTTGAAACAGTTACAGCCGCAGAGCTGTGGCGGCTTCTTTAAACGTTGTTTACACAGATGATCATGAATGATACGATGTAGCTAGCAGTGTAGCTAGCAGTGAATGAGGTGACGTCATTGTGTGCGCATTTCACAGCTGTCTGTCTCAGTCTGTTGTTGATATTACTCCAATTAACATGTGTTTACTTTCTCTGGACCATCTCAGGTCCACCGTTACAATTTCAGCCTACAAAATGATTTAAATATGAACACACACTCTAACATCAGTGCGCTTTATGAAGTCCAATCCTTAAAATAAATATTATGTTTGTAAACATTCATGTCTCTGAAATAAGTACAGATGTTCATGTTTGTCATTACCATTTTATTTGTTTAGAGAATTGTGAACTTCACATTGTGTATCTAATCAGAGTCTCAGCAACCTTCAGTCAGAGACTGAGACTGGATCACAGCTTTAACCTCTGCAGAGTCACAGACAGACACAAACCTTCCAAATCACACACAAGCAGCCCAGTCTCATCATTGTTGGATGCCTCTACGGTACACTACACTGTGATCAATATATTAAAAATTATAAATGAAAAGATAACATTCACATAAAGCTGTTTGAAAGTAAAATTTATAGGTACTTTCCAATAATATTTTTAAGGATCTCTGTCAGAGACCAGACAGAGCCATGACTCTCAAGAACCAGAGACTGAAATATGGAAAGAAAAAAAAATCCCTATGAGAAATAAATGTGTAACAGTAAATATTTTGTCTACTGGAAAATAAACGTTTTGAAACAAAAGCTTGGGATATCATCAAACCAGAAAAATAGAACTCATTTTTTTCTTTAATAACACACCTTAGCATGTAGTAATGTGACACATTTCCAAACAACAATACATAGATTTTGTTCAATGTTTTGATTGTGGCAGTGAAAACACATGTTGCTGTGTGAGTGTGACTGGCAGCCTGTGCACTGAGACCATGAAG
Source organism: Archocentrus centrarchus (assembly GCF_007364275.1). Taxonomy (NCBI): domain Eukaryota; kingdom Metazoa; phylum Chordata; class Actinopteri; order Cichliformes; family Cichlidae; genus Archocentrus; species Archocentrus centrarchus. The sequence goes on along the minus strand of NC_044359.1, from coordinate 3,170,489 downwards.
CCCACTTCTCTGAAGCAGCTTCTTCTTCTTCTTCTTCTTCTTGGCATCAAAACAGAGGTGGGAGAAATCTACCAAAAGGAGAAAGAACATCTGAGGTGAAACCAGTCAGGACAAATGATTAAATTATATATAGTAGTTCAATACAGCCTCTCAGGTAGCTTTGTGTTGATTTCAGCTCACTGATCCTGTCTGTGGACCCATGGTTTTTATGTTTGTAACCACTTAACTTCCATTCATCTATTTAACTCAGGGAGGAGAAATGTCAGGTTGGTGCAGGCTGGTGAGTTTAGGAGGGAGGTGCGTTTGGTTCTCTGTTGTCATTATCTGAAAGATTTGGTTCACCCTGTGGCTGGGCTGTATCTGGGGTTATGTTGGACCTGTCACACTTAGCAAGTTTCCCAGGTTGGTGTTTATGGTTTAGAACTTCTAGCTCTGGAGCAGCATCTGTGGCTGTGCAGGGTCCCGTTGGTTTTTGCTGTTTCTCCAGATCTGCGTTGGAAATTAGGTTATTGATCTCAGTGCATTCTTAAACAGGCTGAACAAGGTTATATATCGTCACCCTCCTAAAAAAATGGTCAAAGACATTTTTAAAATTTTATTTTTGTCTAAATTAAATTTTCAACATTCGGTTCAGTTTTTTGTGTTTTCTGAAAAGCCTGAAAAAATAAAGTAGACCATAATTTTGGGAGGGTGACGACATGTTTCATGGCTAAATAACATAACTGCTGCAGTCTGATGGTGACAGCAAGATCTGAAGCAGTGGGTGACGAGGAAGAGGAGGAATACAACAATTTGAAGAGATCCCTCAGTCTACAGTCAGCACAACGGCTACATTAGTGGCTGTTTGAGTTTCCTTCCATCTGCTGTGAACCTGAAGCACGGAGAACACAAAACATCTCTTCCAAATTTGAGATCACAATTACAAATATGTTCTTATTAAAGGTGAAATATGTGTTGTGACCTGGCTTTTTATACACCTGGCAACCCTGGGTCATCAGTGGTAACCCATCCCCACCCCCACACCCATCCCACACACATTCCGATCTACTGGCCCCGTGTACATAACAAAAGGTGGCCTAATGAGATGTAAACTGCCATTTGGAGGTGCTTGGTAGAAAAAGGAGTAGTGTGAAAATGCTGGTAGTTCTAGTGGTCCAAGTTGTTCACCCACTTCTCCAACCTCCTACAACAGTCTCCTAAATCCTTAAGGCTTGGTTTGTGGCCTGAACTTGAGTTCAAGCTTCTCCAAACTCCACTGGTGTTGCTCTGCAGTAGCTGGTCCTCCATCTTCTTTCTATAGGTGTGTTTTCCATCCCTGATTTTCCTTCTGAGATCCTTCTGCACAGCTCTCAGCTCCTCCTTATTTCCTGATCTAAAGGTTCTCTTCTTCTCCTTCAGGAGAGCCTTTGTTTCAGAGCCACAGTTATGTATAACAAGTAATACTCAAGTGAATGTTAAACATGTATTAAAAGAAAAATGATTCAGCTCAGCTCACAAGAAACTGCTGGATACTATTCTGGAAATGCCTAATGAATACAAGGCCACTGTGAGCAATGACAAACCTTTAAACATGATAATCAAAAAGTACACATTAAGTATCATTGCTCACCTTTATTTATGAGAGTGTCACTTCTCAAAATGATTGCATGCTGTCAGCTCTCATGGGTGAAGTTTGGCTTTGAGGGTTGGAGAAGAAGCTTTCCAGCACCTTTGGATTTCCAATTCAGTTCTGAAAGAGTAAAGACACAAACTACAATGATGTATGAACTGGACATGTTTGATTGTTGCTGCAGCACTAAACAGGTTTATAAACTGGTAGCTGATATAGCCTGAAGTATTAAAGATGAACCTCCTCTTCCACAAAAAAAAAAAAAGATTTAGTGGTTCTTATTGCTGTTCTCAAATCTGCTCCCTCCACTGATAAACAACAACAATGTAAAACATATTAATGAATCAGTAACAAAATTATGGTGTTGAAAGTAAGTAGCCTGATGTTTCTAGATTAGTGATTCCAAAGCAGGCTGAGTCAAAACCTGAGATGGAGACTGGGTTTGTTTAAAGCTGAGGACAGTGAATCAGTCCCTGCTCACTGACAGGATTCCCAGAGTCTGGAAGCTAATACACTGTAAGTAATACACTGTAATACACTGTAAGTTTCAGCTCATTCTCAGGTGCTGGCAGGTTTCATGGATCCTCAGGTTTGTCACAGAGGATTAAAGGCAGCCAGACTTTCAGTTTTATGTGTATAGCGCCAAATCACAACAGTCACCTCAAGGCTCTTTCCACAGAAGAGCTGAAGGCTCTGCATCCCATTCTACTCTTAAGTATCATAGGAACCACAAGTAAGCCAGCAGTCTGAAGTATAAACAGACTGCTCTTTGTTTAAATAGTGAATATAAGAAACTTGCTAATATAAGGTTTGTTTACAGTGAATATAAACAAATCACGGGAACCTCCCCAGCAGCCTAGGCCTATAGCAGCATAACTAAGAGAGGCTTCAGGGTCACCTGATCCAGCAACTGTGTTCAGACCAGTATCATTTTATTTTACATTGTGATAAGCCTGGGTCAGTTCAGTGCAGATTAAATGAAGCACTGTACTCGCAGATATTGAATATGGATGCATTGAAGCTCATCAGGATATTTATTTGGAATCTGTGGCTGAAAATAATCATTTTACTTAACTAGTAAGTCCAGAAGCTCATATTTCTGTCATAACATTGTTTAAATAGTGAACGCTTTCCTACGATATCCGCTAACATTTGCACAGAAAATTTAAGCTAGCGTCTCAAAGACGGCAAAACCCGCAATAATCTCTACAAATGCATCTCAGAGTTGGGATATCAGCGCTCTCTTACACCACATTAATCTAATTTCAAGTGCTTATTGAACTCACTGCCTTAATAATATCACTATATAAACGCTGTCCATTGAAATCCTCTTACCTGAACACTGCAGCATCCGCCGGAAGTCAGCGAGCATGGCTTCTGTAGTCCTTCGTCTGTAGTCCTTCAGCCCTCTGTCGGTGATCCTCCATTAGAACGATAACTACCTTCTCGACTGACTACGAGGTGCAGACGGCCCTTGCTGGCCCATATCTACGGGCCTGAAAACCGCTAATAAAGTCAGTAATTACCTGATAACATCCGAAGCGGGTGAACTAATGCAATTTACCTGGACAGCAACGGGAATACGCGTGACCATGGTTACGGCCGATGGGGTGATGGGTACTGTAGTTCATTTATTTATTCATCGTTGGTTCATGGATTTAACACAGAGGAAAAACGGCTTCAGACCACGGAACTCACAGAAAAAATTGGACACCGAATATAGCACTAACCATAAACACGTAAATATAAATTTAGACCTAAAAAGCCCCACAAATGTCATCGTTACAACCATAAGCAGCACCCCACATTAAATGAAACAAGGAGAAATTCATGTCAAAAGGAAAAGTGGCGGATAAGGATCGCAATTAAAGGCATAATTCAGCTTCTGAGCTTCCAGTTCAAAAGAAAAGGGGGGAAAAAAGGGGGACAGGGGCAAAAAAAAAAAAAAAAAACTATACTGCAGCATAGAAGCCGTGCTCAGAGGCACGAACTTTATCCCACTGCATTTCAGGCAGGTTAGAAGTCGTGCCGAGTAACACGAAAAAAAGAGGGAATTCGTGTTCATGAGCACGAATCAATAGATTAAATTTCGTGACTACTGCACGAACTGCCGTGAGACCGGGTTGGCTCAGCGCAGCACCGCTTCTTTTTTAACCTACTGTATTTATTTACTTATTTAGTTAAAAGATGAAGTGAAACAAAGGAATCTTTTGGTGATTCGCAATGGAAATGTGTGAAAGGTCATACTGACAAAAATTTTAGGCATCTATTTTAGGTTTTCAAAACTTGATACTTCACCAAAACTTTTTTGAATCACAGAACTCAACGTTTTTGTTAAGAAGGCGCCACCTTTTGGTGACAGTCTACAATTGAGGGAAAGGGGTGTGTTCATGCTGGAAAGTAGATACGCCCAGGAGAAGGAGGGGGACTTCCAGCCCGACAACAGCCGGACGTCGGCCAGCTGGGAGCTGGACTTCAGCTGGCCGACGTCTGGCTGGATGCGGCAACATTAGGTGGCTGCATCTGTAGAACCTTCTTAAGATCCAATAGTGCAAAATGCAAATTCTTGCAATTTTTTAACTGGTCTTAGGATTTTGATTACGAGTGTATGTGTGTGTGTGTGTGTGTGTGTGTGTGTGTGTGTGTGTGTGTGTGTGTGTGTGTGTGTGTGTGTGTGTGTGTGTGCGTATGTTTATAATACCTTGTGGGGACAATTTTCCTGACATATACTACGTTGTGGGGACCAATTGCTCCTTGTGGGGACTGGAACCTTGTCCCCACAAGGGGAAACCCTGTTTTTGGGTCAGGGGTCAGAGTTAGGGCTAAGGTATGAATTGAGTTTAGGTTAAGGTTAGGGTTAGGTATGTGATGGTTAGGGTTAGGAAAAGGGTAAAGGTAAGGTTTAGGCTGTAAAAATGAATGGAAGTCAATGGAAATTCCCCAAAAAGATAGCAAAACACACTTGTGTGTGTGTGTGTGTGTGTGTGTGTGCGTGTGTATTTTTAAATAAATTAATATATTGTTTTAAAGCAAAAATACACAAGATGACCCATAAATGGTTTACAAAATCCAGTAATATTTGATAAATGTGCAGGTCATAAAATGTGTAGAGTTGTGTGTCTCTGACAGTGTTAGTGCCTGGGTTCCTAAATGGACCTGCTGTCAGTACTTGCAGCTGTCTGCTTGAAGAACCCATTTTCTACCTGCTTCTCCAAACAAAGCCCACAACTCTTGTTATGGAATTTAAGGAAAATAGAGCATTAATTTATGTTAAAAAAAAAAACACTCACATTGGTGATATTTGTCTCTTACCAAGCCTCTAAGTATCCTGTTGCTCTTGCTAACTTGTTTGCTGATCTAGAACTTTCTCCAAGTGTATGACTAAATGAATGGGGGAGGGACGCTGTTGCTGTGCAGAAATTGTGGCAGAAGTGGGAAAATCAAAACCTGTACATTTGGTTTCTATCTGAATAAAAGTAGAACTAGCTAAGCTGAGCTCACTAGCATATCTTTGGTGTATTAAAGAGCACAGCAGCATCATCTGTATACTGTAGCTTAAAAAGCAGCGAGGTAACAGTCACCCGTCACTTGTGTAAATGACATGAAATTATGGCCTGAAGTCAGCTACATCCACATTAGAAACATGGTGTCTAACCAGATACTTACTCTGGATGGCACTACTTTGGCCTCCAGTAACACTGTGAGAAATCTTGGAGTCATTTTTGACCAGGATATGTCCTTTAATGTACATATTAAACAAATATGTAGGACCGCTTTTTTGCATTTGTGCAATATTTCTAAAATTAGAAACATCCTTTCTCAGAGTGATGCTGAAAAGCTCATTCATGCATTTATTACTTCTAGGCTGGACTATTGTAATTCATTATTATCAGGCTGTCCTAAAAGCTCCCTGAAAAGCCTTCAGCTGATCCAAAATGCTGCAGCTAGAGTACTGACAGGGACTAGAAAGAGAGAGCAGATTTCTCCCATTTTGGCTTCTCTTCATTGGCTCCCTGTTAAATCTAGAATAGAATTTAAAATTCTTCTCCTCACATACAAGGTCTTGAATAATCAGGCACCATCTTATCTCAAAGACCTCATAGTACCATATCACCCCAACAGAGCACTTCGCTCTCAGACTGCTGGCTTACTTGTGGTTCCTAGGATACTTAAGAGTAGAATGGGAGGCAGAGCCTTCAGCTTTCAGGCGCCTCTTCTGTGGAACCAGCTTCCAGCTTGGATTCAGGAGACAGACACCCTCTCTATTTTTAAGATTAGGCTTAAAACTTTCCTTTATGATAAAGCTTATAGTTAGGGCTGGATCAGGTGACCCTGAACCATCCCTTAGTTATGCTGCTATAGGCCTAGGCTGCTGGGGCGTTCGCATAATGCACTGTTTCTCATTCACCTTATTTACTCTGTTTATACTCCACTCTGCATTTAATCATTAATTGATATTAATCTCTGGCTCTCTTCCACAGCATGTCTTTCTCTCCCCTCAGCCCAACCGGTCGCGGCAGATGACTGCCCCTCCCTGAGCCTGGTTCTGCTGGAGGTTTCTTCCTGTTAAAAAGGGAGTTTTTCCTTTCCACTGTCGCCAAGTGCTGCTCATAGGGGGTCGTTTTGACTGTTGGGTTTTCTCTGTATTATTGTAGGGTCTTTACCCACAATACAAAGCGCCTTGAGGCGACAGTTTGTTGTGATTTGGCGCTATATAAATAAAATTGAATTGAATTGAATTGAATTGAATTGAATTATCAATTACCTTGGTTTTTCCGAAGGTGTTGATGGCGAGGAATCATGTAATTATAAGAACACCAGATTACCTTCAAAGCAATAAAATAAAAGTAATGGTGAAGAAACAAGGCAACGTTGTTTTCCTTAAAGAATCAGAAGAATTATGTGTACATGGGCAATAGGTTCAGGGAGACACAGGCCTTCTCAGCTGCTGTGCTCCCCTCCCAAGAAGAGTGAAGACTCTAGCTAACCATAACATTTTTGTACTGCCACTATCTACAAACAAAAGAGATACTGTGAGATGCAGTCTGACGTTTGTCCTTGGTCTGTCCAGTGGCTGGCTCTCATGACTCAGATTTCTCCCATCAGTGATAGAAGCCCTGTACAAGAAGCACATTGTACATACTGTGGCAAAACCTTCAAGGATAAGATAAACATATTTTCCAAAGGCTGTGAAGTTAGTCTGGCCCTATCTATGTGCTCTCTGTCTAATGTATTTGTTCAATTGTCTATTATTTGCTTCAGCCACTGCTTACTACTTATTAATTAATTAATTACCTGGTGTTTACTTTTTTTTTTTTAAAGCCGGTCATGTCTTGCTGTTTTCGCAGTTGGAATGATGATCCAAATACAATGATGTACCAAACATATTTGCTTTTACAAGAACAGCTCTATAAGTTTTCTATGGGCTATTCTTGTTAATGTTTGTATTTTTATTTTTTATTTAGTTATTTATACGAGGCCTGACAGGCAATAAGGAAAGGGATAGAGAAGAGGGGGAAAAAAAGCAAACAAAAAAAACCCAAAACAAAGAAACAAAAAAGGGGGGGGGGACAAAGGGGAGAAAGGAAAGAAAAATACTCAAAGATATACATACATACACAGATTCACATGTCTATACAAATGCATATACATATACACACATACACACAATCTTGCTGTTTGCAGTAATGTATGTATGCGCCTCTGTCATGGAATGTACTCAATGAGGGTAAGAACTGCAACCATGCCCCCCCGCGATCCAGAGGCAAACAGGAAAGGGCCCAGGGAAACCAGGCCACTAGGAGCCCAGAAGACCTGAAGCCACACATCCTGATGGCAACCGAGTGCACACCCCAGAGGAGGAAGGAGGGAGACCCTAGACGTAGCCCCCACGGCCAAAGGGCAAAGAGTCCAGAGAGCCAGAGGCAATGAGCAGCCCCACAGACCCAGGCCCAGCTGTCCACACACACACACACACACACACACACACATGCACGCACACACACACACGCAGGCACACACATATACACACACACACACACACACACACACACACACACACACACACACATGCACTCACACACACGCAGGCACACACACACATGCACGCACACACACATGCAGGCACACACACACACATGGATTCCATACATGGACCCCTAGTGTGTGAGAGCGGGTACCAGCACAGAGCCAGCGGCAACCCAGGGAAGCAGCCAACCCAGCTCCGAACAACTAGCCAGTCCCCACCCCAGGCAGGGTGCAAGAAACTGGGTTGTGAGAAGACCGGCCAACCCTCTCCTCCCACCTTTTTTATTAAAAAGGTGATGCAGTGCAGGTGAAAATAATTAACATTAAATGTTCCAAGAGGCGGAACACCTCACCCGCCTCTTGGGTGAGGTGTTCCAGGCATGTCCCACTGGGAGGAGGCCCCGTGGTAGACCCAGGACACGCTGGAGGGTTTATATCTCTCGGCTGGCCTGGGAACGCCTTGGGGTCCCTCTGGATGAGTTGGAGGAAATGGCTGAGGAGAGGGAAGCCTGGGCTTCTTTGCTTAGGCTCCTGCCCACGCCATCCGGCCCCGGATAAGCGGGAGAGCATGGATGGATGGATGGATGGATGTTTATAGTTTCAGCAGCTGTAACATTTTGGGACCTAAAAGATAAAAAGTGTATAATCAGTTTAAAGGTGCCTCAAGGGTTAATGACCAAAATCACTGAAGTACTTTTATCAATGTTACATTTTTTCAAAGTACTTGTTCATTTGTCTTTTATTCACAGTACTTTGTCACATAACCATTGTTTTTGATGACAAAGATGGGCTGATTAATTTTTTATTTTTTTTTGCATTCAGGGTCTTATCTGCTATGTGTGCATTCAAAGTCAAGAGACTCAAAACTTTCAGTGTAGTTTCCTTTCATTTAGTTTCATAATGACAATGTGTGCTCTGTGTCAACAGCTGCTGGAGGCGAGAGTGAGTGTCCTGGCAGTGAAGGAGGTTGCCTTCTGGGACGGTGTCACCACTGACCTCATGTTGGATGAGGAGGATGGCGTCTCAGAGGGCGTATCGGGCTGGATTAAGACCCCCAAGCTTCCCCAGCCAGGAGCTCAGTGACCTCTGAGCCAAACTGCAAGACAGACTAGAAGCTCACCCTAAATACAACACTGTACACCATAAGTGTTTGTATGCTGGACCATGCTCTGAGAGAAAGCCACCACCACATGGCCCAGAAGTAGCAAAGCATTATATGTCATAATGTTGTTGTTTTTTCTATATTTATTTATTTATATATTTTATAAATATATATATTTTATATATATATATATATATATATATATATATATATATATATATATATATATATATATATATATATATATATATATATATATATATATATATATCGGTCATGGCAAATTCAATTCAAGTCAGTTCAATTTTTTTTTTTTTATATATAGCACCAAATCACAACAAACAGTTGTCTTAAGACCCTACAATAATTACAGAACCTTCTGGCAGAACCAGGCTCAGGGAGGGGCAGTCATGTGAAGAAAGCCCTAACCGGTCGCGGCAGATGTCTGCCCCTCCCTGAGCCTGGTTCTGCCAGAAGGTTCTTCCTATTAAAAGGGAGTTTTTCTTTTCCATTGTCGCCAAGTGCTTGCTCATAGAGGGTTGTTTTGACTGTTGGGTTTTCTCTGTAATTATTGTACTCTACAATATAAAGTGCCTTGAGAAGGGTTAGGGTTGTGATTTGGTGCTACATAAATAAAATTGAATTGAATTGCTTATCTTGAACTGTCCACAGCCTGAAACCATGGAGCTAAAGAAGATGCAGTTACACTTTGTGGGCCCAAGTAGTGGAAGATCTTGTTGCCCACTCAGAGTGAGAGTAGATGAGGAGTCTCTCCATTGCGCACACAGTGTGACCAATGGACACCATTTTACTGGAGTGTTACTTCACATACTTAATATATTGGACATTTTCTGAGAAGTAATACCAAGGCAAAATGTCTTTCGGTAGGCACAAACACTCTCTGGCAGTGTAAACAGCAGTGTAAAACAAAAAATGTGTTTGTGGGTCTCTAACCAATCAGAGTTCCTTACATTGTATGACATGGCTAATTTGCATTCCTTGGGTATGTCATGATTCTTTTGACCGATCAGCGTTTTCAGTTTTTGCATTTTAAAGTTATCTTATTTAATGTAATTGATTTTACAATTTGTTTTGAGTATTTAGTCTTAAATTACTGTGCTGCTGTCTGAGTTTTCCCCTGTTCTTTGTTGTGTCCTCACTCATGGTAGTCTGTCTCCCAGTTCTGTGTTTTCTAGGCCAGGTTTGTTCAGCAACTTGCCAGCCATTTGAGTTATGTCAGTCTTCAGAGTTCTGCAATTGTGTCCACTTCCCGCCTGCCACACAGCCCTTACATGATAGGGTAAGTGGAAAGGCTAAAAGAAGAAGCCTACTGAGAACAAATCCAACTACAAAAAGGAAAAAGAAATGCAGTGAGGAAATGGAAATGAAATGCCATTTTAGGGGAGACAGCTCATAACTTAGTGGATGTGTCTGGATCCCACCTTCAACTTAGAGTGTCAACCAGAACACCACTTAAAGGCCAGGACAATGAGTGTGACGTGTGTGATTAATAAAGTTGATTTCTCCCATTGGAAGATAGCAAGAGAAGAAGCAGGAGTGCAACTTCACATGTGGGCTTTATTAGTTAGCCGTTGCTAATACACAGTAGCGTAGTCTAAGTAGACTTAGCTCTGAATATACTGGGGGACATATGTGTATTCATGTGTGGTTCTGTAACACACAGCGAAAAGGGATAATAAGTATATTTTATCATGGTTATGTGTACTAATAAAGTTCTAGTTATACAAGTAGTATAAGGAGGTGGCCCTTTCACACCTAGGTGATAAAAAAGCCTTGCGCGTGCATGTGAGGTGCGTGTGCGCGTGCGTGTTAAAAAAAGCTTTGCGCGTGCGTACGTCCGTGTGTGCGCATGCGCGTGATAATGACGTACACGGGGCAGTTTAGCGGCGGATTACTAATGTGATTTTTAATGAAAGTATGTTTTTAATGTACAGCGTACAATGAGGAGTGGTACAATGTATTTTTCATTATTAAAACATGGAACGGAGGTCATGTGATCAGCTGTCACGATGATTTTTGTTGTTGTTCCGATGAATGCGCAAAGGATTATGGGAGTTCTCATTTTGGTGTTTATGTGTTTAGTTACAGAATTATCAGCTATGTTTTGCTGCTCTCTCATCGATCTTATTAGTGTGAGATGTGAATTGCGTAGGGTGTGTGGTATGGAGGGTATTTATTTAATGAAACACCGTGACCGTGGTGGATGTATCCGCTAATGGCCTAGCCTCACCATGGCGATTTTGTAGTACGGAGCTCCCTGTGAGCAAGGGGTCTCTGTGTGAATCGAAGCGTATGGCATCACAGTCATGTGAGTAAGTAATGCAAAGTTAACTCAAAAGTCTCTGAGTTTTCTTTCTTTGTTCTATCGTGACGCATGCGCTGTGCGATCCAACAATCGGTCTCACTATCTCTCCCGCATGGCTCTCCTTATTTCCCGGATGTTCATCAAAGAGGTTCAAATCTCACCGCACAGTGGCTAAATAAAAATACAATGGTAAATAATCTAATATCCGAGCCCACCTGTCGAGCATAAAACACACAACACAGTGGATAATTAAAAAATACAATGGTGGATAAAACCTATATCCGAGCCCACCTGTCGAGCATAAAACAGATAACACAGTGGCTAAATAAAAATACAATGGTAAATAATCTAATATCCGAGCCCACCTGTCGAGCATAAAGCACACAACACAGTGGTTAAATAAAAATACAATGGGGGTTAAGCCAATGTCTGTGTTCACCAGTGGGGGGGTGTTACACTGCATCGTTTACATACAGAACGGAGGATGACCCAGGGCTCACATCAAAAGCTAGCAGATTCAGTCTGAAACCGTACCTTTCACACACACACACACACACACACACAAATAATTAAAACAGTGGTCTTACTAAAAAACCGATGCACTGTTAAAATAAATTAAAAAAAATATATATATACTGACATCCACAACATATCCCAACATCCGCTTAGCAATGTGTAACTTTTTAGAAAGCCATAACCCGGCGACAACTTGGAGTACGGCCCTGACCTGTGTCAGTACAGGGCGTCTGTGTTAATAAAACTGCACTTCATGTATGGGATTACAAGCATGTGAGTAGGTAATGCAAAGTTAGCTCAAAAATCTCTGAGTTTTGCTTCTTCTAGCAAGCTGTCCCACAGACTTTTGTGATGTTCTTGAGTGAAATGAGTAACTACTTTTACTGTGAAAACCAAAGAAATTCCGACAGTATTAAAAAAATATCAGACTATGCTCAAACTAGGCAATCCTATATCAACATTCTCCTCACAGGGTTAAGACAGAAAAACAGAATCTCACGCTTACCATAAGCTTTATGCGGTGAGCAGTACATTATTTTTCCATGTTAAAGCGTGGAGTGATGAGAGTGTGATCAGCTGAAACGGAGTTCTTTTGTTGTTCTTTCAAATGAAGGTGCAAAGGATCATGGGAGTTCTCATTTCGGCGTTTATGTGTTTAGTTACAATGTTATCGGTCATGTTTTGTGGATCTCTCATCGATATTATTAATTTGAGATATGAATTACGCATGCGGTCAGGTACGGAGACTAACTAGTAATGGAACACCGTGACTGAGATGTCTGTATCCGCTAAGGGCCTACCGTCACCGCGGGTGTTTCAGAGCAGCACACTTGTGTTTCTTGTCAATAAAGCTGCAGTTCCTGGCTATGACCAGTGAGCGCACGTCAGAAACTCTAAAATCAACTCGAATTCTCTAGTGTTTCTTGTATTTGAGCGTCACAAGACCGTCTCAAACGTTGGTTGTGAAGAGCATCGCGTAGTTTCTTTTTCCCCCAAAGTTTTTCTTTCTAAACTGACTCTGGCGTAACGCTACACTCGGACTTTTAAATGGATTCAGGTAAGCATATACTTTTACACAAAATTATGTGAACCTAAACTGTATTCTGTATAGCAACTCATTCCTTTTTTTTTTAAAAGGAAAATTAATAAATAATTGTACGTTTGTGTATTTTGTGTATATTACATTAATGATAACTAACGATGCATGTTTTCCAGACGTTAAAACTTCACCGCTACAACCATCACGGGTGATGACCGTGCCTCCTCCTGATTCTTCATCTTCTTCATCTCCACCATCTCGCCAATTACCTGAAGAGCCGCTGTCGCGGCGCGGGGTCACGGCTGTTAAGATCGCTACACTACACATTCTGTGTAAGGCCGTGCAGAACTATCATGAAGGGATATGCCACGGATGTCGAGTCAAACACCCTAGCTATGATCAGCACAGCTGTAAGCAGGTTATTCCTGATTTCTTTTACGCGCCCCATTACGACAAAGTGATGAAAATATTCTGGACAGATCGTCTCATTCCTGCCGTTCGACTCTTCTTGTGGTCTAACAGTCGGGACGACGCGCGTAAGGATTTCACATGGATTGTGGACGCTCAGGTGTCTGAATTGTTGCATGCATTAAACATCTTAGATGCAATAGACAGTTTGTATCATGATCTGAGGGAGGAATATTTCTTTGAGGACTTACCAGCAGAGCTTATCATGGTGGAAAACTACTGGTTAGGCAAACACAGACTGTGTATGTAATGCATACTCTGTATTTTTGGTTTATGGGTTGAAATAAAAAAAAATCAATGTTAAAAACTGTACAGACTCCTCATTTTTAAACTCTGCATTCCTCACGGAAAACAGTGCAATATATGTTTAAAACATCTTTTCATTCATTCATAAAAACACCACATACTATGTCCCAACAAAACAAACAAACAAACAAAAAAAACTATGGTTATAGCAATAGTTGTGTATTTTTCCTATCTAAGGTGCGTTTCTTACATCATTCTTGTATTTGTATTTGTTATCACATCTGCATTTTCTTTAAAAAAAAAACAAAAAAAAAAAACTAACCGACTCTAATTTTCAGGTACAAAGAGGTCGGCACTCACACGACGTTCATTAGCTGAACTTTCACTCATGTACACTTTAACTATTCATCCCTATTACCAGGGTGAGTTACTTTAGTTTCTGTTTTTTAGCACCGAAGATGTTTTCACTGAGCTTGATAAAACCTGACAGTTTGGCGAATTCATTATAGGTGTAGAATCTCATCCTTTTTTCCACACAGCATACCCCAAAGCACGTTTCAAGCTCACAACAGAATATCACACAGGAGGAAATAATGTCTCAGTGACGTGTATAATCGTATTTTTGTGTAAGTCAAAACGATGCACCGATTTACCCATTATCCGTGTTTCTATTCTTTTTTTCATCATTAACAGAGGATCTTAGCTTGTTAATGAAACATCTCTGCACAGTTTGTCTTCATCAGAATAAACTTAATAGACTAAAGCGGAATAAAAGTTTATTACAGGGTGTTGTTAAAACACATCAATTCGGATAACATGTTTAAACAAACTCCCACTCCTAAATAACCTTTTATAAAATAACAATGCTAACAGACCGTATGTCTGCATCATGCAGAAGGATTAGGATGTTGATAAATCAGATCATACAGACTAACACGTTTTTTTTCATGTGTAAACTTTGTTTTTCTGTATCTTAGACTGCATAGTGCCCACAGGGCTAGAGCCAATCAAGGGTGGGCCCCGTCAGAGCAAAGGATCATGGGAGTTCTCATTTCGGCGTTTATATGCTTAGTTACAATGTTGTCAGTTATGTTTTGCGCTTCTCTCAGCGATATTATTAATTTGAGATGCGAATTACGTACGTTTGTCAGGCATGGCGACTAGCTAGTAATGGAACACCGTGACTGAGAAAGGGTGTAGCCCTTAATGACTCACGGTCACCGTGACTGGTTCAGAATATGCTGCAGTACTTACATATGACCAGCAGGATAAGGGCAGGAGCTCAGGAGTTGGTGATAAAAGCTTGTCTCTGTAGTGTGTTATTATTCACAATGGCCCTGGAGTATGATCTGGTGGGGGTGCATAACTTCCCTGTGGAGACGTGTCAGCTACACGCGGTCGTGCTAGATTTTGTGAAACTTACCGTCAAATCCGTTCTAAACATGCTTATTCAAAAACACAAAAGAGGGATTTGTGCAGGATGTGAAGCCTCACACCCCTCACAAAGAAGACACACCTGTGGGGCTCCTGTAGATAGACACTTCTTTTTCAAGTATTATGACCATCTATCAAAAAGATTTTGGAATGGACATTTTATACCTATATTGATGCAAATTCTCCATTTGGAAGGTTTCACCCCTGAT